>NW_028318882.1:300000-600000 GCF_062004578.1 Staurois parvus
AAAACAATATGAACAAACTAATCTTTGCATAAAAACTTCTAGTAATGTTGTGTACCTTATCCAGTGCAGAAAATGCAGCAAAGGATCTTATGTTAACGAAACAGGACAAAAGTTGCAAACAAGGATGAATTTGCACAGACATACTATCAAGGAACATAAAGAAGATGACTTTTGCACACCTGTGGGACACCATTTCACACAACCAGACCACACTATGGAAGACCTCAAAATTTTAGTTCTTAAAAGGCAATTTCAAAACTATTTGGGAAAGGAAAACTTTTGAACTAAGAATGATAATTCTATTTGATACAAGAGATAACGGCCTTAATTTGGACATGGGATTCCTCACTCATCCAACAGTTTTACAACCCCCTCTGTGAGTGTTGTCCCCCCAGTCTTTGCTTTTGCTGTGTCTTATCTCTAGTCTAATCCTAGTCTTATAACCATTGCTGTGTACATTTGTTTGTGTGTGTTTCTGTTTTTTTTTTCTCCCCCTTTCAACATCTCTTCTAACATTCTGCTAAAACTTTGTGAAATAGTACTGCCTGGACCTTGAAGAAGGAGACATACCCTGAAAGCTTGTCCTCAAAATTGTATGTTAGTGCAAATAAAAAAAGTATCACGTCAGTACTCAATTGTTTCTGTTGCAAGTGCACTAATACAGCTACAATCACCTCACTAAAGCCTGAAATTTGTCCACCACAAACCACCTGCACAAAGGAGGGAAACTCCCAATCAGCTACAGGATGTCCCTGCTGACTTCCAGGTTGTTGTGTACATCAATTCCGGTGCACGTGGTATATTGCTAGGCAAACGCTTACCTGGATAGGGGGGGATATGTAAAGGCAAGATACAAAGCCCCAACCTGGGGATCCTGTCATGCTTCCTGTTATGCTTGAGTGGGTTGTGTTGTATTTTTGTGGTATCTGAGTATCAGTAGGAATGTGGTCACACACCTCTGGCCCATTTAACTCATTATGGGACATCATGATCTCCCAGTCTCACCTATTGGATACTCTTAGTTGGAAAACACATACCATTTTGAATGCATATTTTTTGCTCTGATATGCTATTGTGTGTGATGTATATGTATGTGTGTGACATCTAGACATGATATCTGTTACTAAGACAACATTGTCTTGCTTTATATGGTAGTGGAAGGTGGTTTATTACTATTTTATTCTTTGAAATTTTGTAATTTAATAAATGTTTTTCTAATTATTCATATAGATTTTGTACCATCAATTACTATGTAAATTTATGCCCCGAAGGCTCAGATATATGGTCCTTTGGAGGACTACTTTGTGTCTACCTTTTTTTTTGTTAAAGCCCCTAAAGGGTATAAGAGTTGCTTGGCTGCTTTGGGCTGCTTCTGTTCTTACTGACTCAGTTATCTGTTATTGTGTGAATTTATTCACTGTATGTTATAAATAACAATTTCAACATACAGAGTATATAAGGGTTGAATGGCTGCTTTGTGCTGTTTCTGCTCAGCCAGGCTATACACCATTATAAGATTTACAGTTAGCTGTTGGCATTCTTTTGGGTCACCAAAGAAATGTATATGTAAAATTGTAAAAAAGGTGGGTTCTGGCAATGGTTGGAAAGCAGCTAGCACATAAGGCAGGTAACAATCCCCACAAATAAATATGTAAGCAAGTGCAGCACTAAAAAAACAAATGAGTCAAGTGGAACAGTAAAGTGCATCACATAAAAAATCATATAACTTTCGGCAAAAACGATTCTAGAAATTGAACAGAACAATAAAGTGCATCATAAACTGTATGTATCCAAACAGAACAGTAAAGTGCCTCATATGAAAGTGCAAATATCTCAACAAATCAATTTCATAAAATGGAACAATAAAGTGCATCAAAAGCAGTATGGACTAAGCGAAACAGTAAAGTGTATCATATACGAGTGCAAAACTGACAGGTGAATGAACTTCAATAAATATAAAGTGCATCATAAGCATACTAATATTGTAATAATGTCCGTGATGATGTGTGGTATAAAGTGCAATATAAGCAAAGTTATACAGATGGTAATCTGGTAATGTCCGTGATTACACGTGATACACGGAAATGTCCATGAAACAATAAAGTGCAGCTAAATATAGTGCTGGGTGTATGTGTGATATTAATCACACAGGAGAATCCGCCACCTCTAATAGATGTACACTCACCAAAATGAAACTGGTAACAGGCATTTCAAGCATAACACATCTCGAGGTAGGGGGCAGCCAAGAGGTTAAGATGGACTGTCTCATCTAGGGCATCAGATGGAAGGAAAGCCTTTATCCTGAGGAATATAGCTCACCACAGGAGCCAGAAGATTGTATATAGTGTAGTATTTATTTGCATATATTAAATATAAAATATCCACGTGGAGTCTCTTGCTGACGTCACGCCACCGCTGCCGAAGGACGGAGCGGCTGCCATCTTGATATTTCTCCTTTACTATTTTATTATTGACTCCACGTGGATATTTTATATTTATTTTAGGGGTAGTCAAACAATTTTTTTAGACAAAGCACACAATATTCAGAGGCTTTGTTTGATTTTGTTCTTCAAATACTTGCATTCATTTTGCATTCGACGGTTCCCACTTCCTCTGGGTACAGGGCGTAGTGATGGGGAAATGTTGTGCCCAACCTACACAACAATCTGTACCTGGGGTAGTTGGAACATTGTTTTCTTTTATCAGAGGAATTCTCTACTTGCTTGGAGCATATTCTCACTTGGTTGAGATGTATTGATACTGTGTGCCACATCCCACTTGAGAAGCTGCAACAGTGTCTTAAAATCATGAACAAAAATAGCTACAATTTGGCTTTTACCATGTCATATGATGCCTGTAAATTAACTCTTTTGGATGTTGAAGTGTTGACCGTACACCATTTAGTGCTTTATACAGAAACAATTGAGTACTGTCTGTGATACTTTTTTTATTTGCACTAACATACAATATTGAGGACAAGCTTTCGGGGTATGTCCCCTTCTTCAAAGTCCAAACAGTACTATTACAAATCACAAAGTTTAAGCAGAATGTTAGATGGGATTGAAAAAAAAAAAAAAAAAAGGCTACAGATAAGATACATCAAAAGCGAAAGGGGGAGGGGGGATACTACACTCACACAGAGGGGGTCAAGCTTCAGCTAATAGATAGTCATAAAACTGTTGGATATTGGTTGAGGAATCCCATGTCCAAGTTAAGGCCGCTATCTTTTGTGTCAAATAGAATTATCATTCTTAGTTCAAATGTTTTTCTTTCCTGGATGGATTTGAATTTTCTTTTCAGAACTAAAACATTGACGTCTTCCATTGTGTGGCCTGGTTGTGTGAAATGGTGTCCTACAGGTGTGCAGAGGTCATCTTCTTTATGTTCCTTGATGGTATGTCTGTGCAAATCACCTCAGTGCTTTATACAGGAAACCCATGGTGGGTAATACAATCCCTCATTGAGGGATAAGCTTGTAAAAAGTAGTTTTGATACAGGGAGACCAAATAATGTTCCTACAGAAAAGGGCACCTTTCCTGTGAGTCATGTAATTTCCTACATTACCCAATAGTAAACTCTTTCACCCCAAGAATTTTGTGGACTGCCATACAAGGGGAGTCGTCTATATTATGACATGTCCATGTGGAGCCTACTATGTAGGTAAAACAATGAGAGAGTTTTGGCATAGGATCTATGAACATACACATGCTGCTACAA
Organism: Staurois parvus; assembly: GCF_062004578.1. Taxonomy (NCBI): domain Eukaryota; kingdom Metazoa; phylum Chordata; class Amphibia; order Anura; family Ranidae; genus Staurois; species Staurois parvus. The sequence goes on from NW_028318882.1 coordinate 303,718, forward strand.
TTGGTAATATACAGTATTTTCACAGATTGGCTGACATATTGTAAGTACACATGGATATAGAATGCAGGATTTAAAATTCTGTTACAGAAGGAGATTAAATGGATTCATATCTTTAAAGCTAATTACTTTCCAGGTTTAAGTGAAAAAAAAATAGCTTTAAACCATTTTTGGAGGGTGTTACCTCTGTAATCAGAACAGGACTTGAGGGTTGTTTTGACATTTTGCTCTGAAATAGGAGGGTTCTTTTGAATTTTTTTTATCTTTTGTATAATTGTATCTTTGTGGTGAGAGTTGTTCAGAATGTGGGAGAGATGGGAATGTTATTTTCCTTGTTGTGCTTTCCCTGAGTCTGAAGCTCTGAGTTTTGTTATTTGTTTATGTACATTCAATATATATTTTCTTGATGTATTTATTGCATCTTTGCACAGCCTATATTTTCATCTATCCTCTAGATGACACTGCTTTGCATCTGGCACATGCAGACCCCACACATGGTGATCCATGAGGGAATTGTTAGTCCCATATCCTTGTCTGGCTAACCATTAGGACACACTATCTGTTTGCACAACTTTTGGATCTTTTTAGCTGTGCCTTTCCATCTTTCCTCCTATCCAGGTAGAGACGACTAGGTTGCCTAACAACCCTTGGACTCCTACGTATTCAAGAACTGACTCTGTAGCATCGGTAGTAACATCATTAGGCTGCGTGCGCTGCAAGTGACATACACGGTAGCCTAAACGTCAGCGGGGGACATCCACCAGCTGATTGGGAGTTTCCCTCCCCTGTGTAGGTGGTTTGCAGTGGAAAAAATGCTGGATTTGATTAGGATTTTGTTTATTGATTGGCTTATTGGCGGTTCTTGTCAGTGTATATTCAGACTGTGTACTTGTATTGCTGTCTTTGGATGTTTGGTGGATGGTGGACTGCTATACCAGTATTAACCACAGTATGTATGATAGTTGGAGGCTGATAAAATGGGGGATAATGTTTGTAATCTATTTATGGTCCCTGTTTCCTTATGGTGGATTTCTGTTTATTTTATAGCTTGTATCTCCATATTTCATTGTGGGGGTCTTTGAATGTTTGTGATGCAATTGATGCCCTCAATGCTTTCTTTTCCTCCCCTATAGGGTTTAATCACCAAACATATATGCTCCTACCTTGGGAAAAGTATACTGACTCAATTATCTTCTATTGAATTATTATTATTATTATTAATAAGGGTTATTGTGTAAATGTATTCATTTCATGTATGTTATAAATACCACTCGCAACATATAAGTGTTGCTTACAGTATAAGTGTTGCTTGGCTGCTTTGGGCTTTGCCTTACCATTTAAATTAATGTATATACCATATTTTTACACTATGTGTGATTTTTTTTATTTATTTTAATAAGTTAAGAATAAATAAATATGATTTTAACAGTTGTTGTTTCAATTATATATGGTGTTTTTAAAGTCTTCTTCCTAAGAAGTTTGCTTGTAAATATGTGTACATTAATTTTAAAGACATTTTTAAAAATAGGTTATGTGGGTTACATTCTACAAAATACCTAAAGTGAGTAGGAGAGGAAAACTTACAGTTTGAGACTCAACTTTTTGGTTGTAGATCCAAAAAAGCATAGGTAGGGTAATCTTGAAATTATCAAAATGTACTTCTAGTAGACACTGCCACTGGACATATATAGGGTGCTAGCCCCAAAAGAAAGGAAAAAGGTGGGAAGCAGCTGTCTCCTCTCTGGAAACCCAAAGCAGTATACAAAATATATTTTTTTTAATCGCTCTCCAACACCCTATTAATATGCTTATATTCATATATAAAAAAACGGGTAGACTCCGCTCAATCACCTATGGCCGGATCAAGGTGACTTCTGCCCCGCTGTCACGGAAACCAGTTACAGACCGGTTGCCCACAGTGACTGGCTGCAAGTTGGTGGGGGTTACCTGCATCTTCCTGCGGACAAACAGCATGGAAGAAGAGTTGCTGGCCGGCTGGTCAGATGATGTCATCTGCTTCTGCTCAGGACACTGCGTCCTGAGATGTCCGGCTTTCCCACAGGTGAAACAACTGCGGTTGTCAGGCAGGAATGGCTTGGCTGCAAGTGCTGCAGGTGTTGGTTGAGGGGGAGCTTGACTCACCGGCGTAGGAGGGGTTGCTATGGGCAATTTCCCTCCTTTCCAGCCATTTGGAGGAGCCTTGCGAAGGTCAGCCACCCGCGTGTGGACGTAGGTATCTGCCAAATCGGCTGCCGCGTTGGCAGATGCGGGTCCTCCCTCCAGTACAAATTGTCTGACATGTGCCGGGCATATATGCAGGAATTGATCTCGTATCATGAAATCCTCTAAAGACTCGTAGGAGTCAGCTTTCAGTTCTCTGGTCCACTGCCGGAATGTGGAGCGTAAGCAATCTACCATATCCATGTAAGAGTCCTCAGGTCTCTTTTGCGAGGACCTAAACCACTTGCGGTACACTTCCGGGGTCATCTGGTACTCCTGGACAATGGCTTCTTTTAAAGCTTCATAATCATTGTCCTGCCCCTCTGGCAATTCAACAAACGCATCCAGGGCCTTGCCTCGTAGCCCTGGTATCAGGTACCGAGCCCATTGTGCTTGGGGCAGATGGTACTGACAGCAAGTTTTTTCAAATGACAGTAAATATGTATCAATGTCACTGTCTTGTTTCATTGCCGGAAATTTGGCTGCTGGGCCCACGATCAGAGAGGCATCCTTGTGCTCCAAGGGCCCGAGGTTCTGAACCTGTCGCTGCAGCTGCTGGAGCCTCGTCATCTCCAGTTCGTGCTGACGATCAGCTTCCCTCCGCACCGCCTCTCTCTCTGCTGCTGCCTGGCGTTCCATTCTGTCCACTGCTGCCTGGCGTTCCATAGCCTCTCTGGTCGCCGCTGCCTGGCGTTCTGCAGCTTCTCTCTCAGCACTTAAATCACTTTTAATCATTTTCTTGTATTCTGCGTCACCAGGCATAATTGCAAGCAAAGATAGAATAGAAAGTAGAAAAAGGAAGGAGCTGTTGCTATACGTCTCTCTCTCTCTCTGTGTATAGATTATATATACAGTATATACTGTGTATATATATATATATATATATATATATATATATAAAAAATATGCACCACTTGTTTCTAAGGACTGTTTCCACATAGGTTACAATCCTTCAGTGCAGAGCTAATTCCTACCAATGCACTGAAGCTCTAATGCAACTATCCCATGTACGCTGCCAGCCAATATGTGACGATCGTGCGTCAGACCCCAGCCCTTCTCACCAAACTCGTGACCGAAGGATTAGCCAATCTAAAACTGTGATGTCATGTGCGTAACAATGCCATGCCCAGCTGCACCCTGCACAACAATTTTCCAGCTAATGGACCACAAATCGATGTACTGGCAGCCTGGGGTCGATTGTTACTGGGTCAGGTTAATTACGCAATTAACCCTTCACACTGCCACCACCTCCTTTTTGTACAGAGAAAGAGGAAACTCGGCAATATCAGCAATAACACTATGATGGTTGAGATAATCATCTGTATAGCACTGTCACTGCAGACAGGTTATACAAAGGGTTAAACACACACACACAGTAGCGCTCTGTTAGAGGCAGGAATTTGTAAGTTTCCATAAAGAGCTGTAGAAACAGTTCACACTTTCAGAAAGAAAGATTTATTACTAAAAGGTCAAAAGGGTGCAATAAAAATATTTACAGAAAAAAGATGTAACCAATATATATATAAATACAAAGAACAATAGCACAGCAAAGAGGTAACAGGAGGTTAAAGGGTTAAAGTACTTGCCAGTCAGCCTTGGGTTAAGCAGATCAAGTTTCAGAGCAAAAGGGTACCAAGTTGGTTCTGATGTTAAACGGGAGAATTCTTCAATTCACACTCTTAGGCCTGACAGCCTATTTTGTAGTCCACCAGCAGGGGGTGTCTCTGAAGCCAAGGACCAATGCCTCATTTGGGGAGGGGTTGTCTGGGTGGAGACCCAAACTAGAACCAAAATCTCTCCTAGCTCATAACTTTTCCTAGGCACAAGTAACATTCCCCCGCGGGTAGAATAATATGCAGACGCATCTGAGGAACGGTTAGATACAGTTGCAAGAAAAAGTATGTGAACCCATTGGGATTACGTGGAGTTTTGCATGAATTGGGCATAAAATGTGCTCTGAATGTCATCTCAGTCACAACAATAGAAGAACACAGTCTGCTGAACCTAATACTACACAAACATTAGATGTTGCCATGGTTTAATTGCACATAACATGTAAACATTCACAGTGCAGGGAGGAAAAAGTATGTGAACCTTTGGACTTAACTGGTTGACCCTCCTTTGGCAGCAATAACCTCAACCAAACGTTTCCTGTAGTTGCAGATCAGACCTGCACAACGATCTGGAGTAATTTTGGACCACTCCTCTTCACAAAACTGTTTCAGTGTAGCAATATTCTTGGGATGTCTGGTGTGAATCGCTCTCTTAAGGTCATGCCACAGCATTTCAATCAGGATGAGGTCAGGACTCTGACTGGGCCACTCCCGAAGGCGTATTCTGTGCTGTTGCAGCCATTTTTTTGTTGAATTACTTGTATGCTTTGGGTCATTGTCCTGTTGCATCACCCATCCTCTGCGGAGCTTCAGTTGGCGGACAGATGGTCGTACGTTTTCCTGCAAAATGTCTTGATAAACTCTGGAATTCATTTTCCCATCAATGACAACAATCTGTCCAGGCCCTGAGGCAGCAAAGCAGCCCCAAACCATGATGCTCCCTCCGCCATGTTTTACAGTGGGGATGAGGCTTTGATGTTGATGTGCTGTGCCTTTTTTTCTCCACACATAGTGTTGTGTGTTCTTCCCAAACAACTCAATCTTGGTTTCATCTGTCCACAGTATATTTTGCCAGTAGTGCTGTGGAACATCCAGGTGCTCTTTTGCAAACTTCAAACGTGCCGCAATATTCTTTTTGGACAGCAATGGCTTCCTCCGTGGTGTCCTCCCATGTACTCCATTCTTGTTTAATGTTTTCCTTATTGTAGGTGTGTCAACAAAAATGTTAGCATGTGCCAGAGACTTCTGTAGGTCTTTAGCTGACACTCTGGGATTCTTCTTTACCTCATGCAGCATTCTGTGCTGTGCTCTTGCAGTCATTTTTACAGGACAACCACGTCTAGGGAGAGTAGCAACAGTGCTAAGCTTTCTCCATTTGTAGACAGTCTGTCTTACCGTAGACACATGAACATCAAGGCTTTTGGAGATACTTTTGTAACCCTTTCCAGCTTCATGGAAGTCAACAATTCTTGATCGTAGGTCTTCTGAGAGCTCTTTTCTGCGAGGCATGGTTCACATCAGACAGTGCTTCTTGAAACCAGTAAACCCAAAACAGGTGTGTGTTTTTTAAGGGTAGGACAGCTGTCAGCAAGACATCCAATATCATCACACTGATTGGAGTCAAGGTTGGCTCACTCCTAGCTCCAATTATCTCTGGGAGAAGTCATTAAGCTAGGGCCTCACATACTTTTTCCTCCCTGCACTGTGAATGTTTACATGTTATGTGCAATTAAACCATGGCAACAGCTAATGTTTGTGTAGTATTATGTTCAGCAGACTGTGTTCTTCTATTGTTGTGACTTAGATGACGTTCAGAGTACATTTTATGCCCAATTCATGCAAAACTCCACGTAATCCCAAGAGGTTCACTTACTTTTTCTTGCAACTGTATGACATATGAAATACATATTTGAATGGTTCAATAGATGTAATTTTCTGCTTTCCTATGTATCCAGCCAGGGAGTGTGACCTATCAAACTATTTGTCTGATTGTGAGCAATCTGAAGATATGCCTGTTTTTTATGTAAATTTCTCATATTCCAAGATATGAGACATAGGGGAAAAATGGATTGTAAACGTTAGCTAGTTTCTTACTCCTCTGGAATGTCTTTGAACTCAGGGGAAGGCTTGGGTTATCCTTTTACGAGGTGCCGGATTGCACAGCTTCCCAGCCAGCCCGGCACCCAGCTCAGAGATGTTTTATAGCTCGGAGCTGTGCTCTGGCCTGCCTGTGACACTTCCAACACACACACCGACCAAATGTCACTGTGGCTCTCAGAGAGGGAGGGGGAGAATGAGGAAAGATATGTTTGCACAAGATGGATGATCCTTTGCCAAGATGGAGGTTGGAGCGAAACGGTTGAACCACGTCCATCTGTGTGGGTACAATTGCTACACCGGGTACTGTGTATTATCCCAGAAGGGGCTAAAGCTGGTAAATCTGATAATCTACTGCATTGTTATAACTTTGTACGATACTTTTTGCATAGGTAGATTGGAAAAGTTTTAGATTTACTAAAAAGTGAAGCCTCAAGACCTTCAGCCACCCCCATACCCACAGTGAATTGCAAGATCTTGGCGATGGGACCTTGGAGATTCAAGGCAAGATCAGCTGCCGGGTGTATAACCAGAGCAATATGTTGTAATTGAGAGGCTAAGTAATAGAGCCAGGGGTTAGGCAAGACCAAACCACCAGCATCCTTTGGCCGCTGCAGTTGCTCTAAGTTAACTCTAGGAGGTTTTGATTGCTATAAAACAGACAGGAAAATTGAATTAGTAATGCAGAATAATTTCAGTGGGATAACCAGAGGGAAATTACGAAGAATGTATAATAATTGTGGAATAAGGATCATTTTAATAAGATTGATCCGACCTACCAGTGGCAGTTTAAGTCTACCCCATATCTTAATCCAGTCCTTAAATCTGTTAAGAAGAGGTGTCAAATTAAGATTAAGGTAATAAAGAGGGTGTGGGGACACCTAAATACTTAAAGATGGAGGAGACAGGAATGTCCTGGACAGATAGCGTTTGTGTGTCCAGGGGCTTGACTAGAGGCAGTAAGAAAGATTTGGACCAGTTTATAACCAAAGCAGCGTAAGTGCCAAATGTGGTGATAACCTTCATGCCTTCTTGCAGGGAGGAGGAAGTGTCACCCAGCATCAGTATGGTATCATCCGCATATAACATGAGTTTTGCATGGAGTGGAGCCATAGTAAATCCCATCAATTGGGCTATTGGAGCGACTAAGAGCTGCCATGGGCTCAATAGCAAGGGTAAAAAGTAACGGGCTTAAAGGACACCCTTGCCTAGTACCTCTATAGAGATAAAACTCTGGGGATATCCTACCTTATTCCCTAATAATCGCCGCAGAGGCGGTATAGAGGAGTTGGACCCACAAGATAAATCCTTCCCCAAATCCAAATTTATGGATAATTGCCCAGAGGTAAGTTCATTCAATGCTATCAAATGCCATATAGGCCTCTAAGGACAACAAGGCATGGTCTTCTATATTGTCTTCTCTGGATTGTATATTAAGATATATATATCAACCTACGCAGGTTGATGATCGTTGACTTTTGAGCCATAAATCCGGACTGGTCCAAGTGGATAATAGAGTATATGACCTTATTAAGTCTAAGGGCCACAACCTTCACCAGGATCTTCACATCACTTTGTAAAAGTGAGATAGGTCGGTAGGAGATGAGGTCTAGAGGGTCTTTATCTGGTTTTTAAATGAGAACTATACTGGCTTTGGTCATAGACAGTGGAAGGGAATGTTGTTCCATTGCATCTTTAAACACATCTAGTAATCAAGGCTGGATAGGGTCGGCATAGTATTTGAATACCTCTATGGGCAAGCCATCTGCACCTGGAGTCTTTGAGTTAGGGAACTGACTGGTCACCAACTGGAGCTCCTCCAGAGTTAGTGGAGCATATAGTAGTTTTTTAGAAGCAGTGGAGAGGCACGACAATTGGATGAAGAGCATCGTCAGAGTAGGTTTGTTTGGGCTGATATAAAGAGGAGTAATAGAAGGCAGTTCATCATCACTGTCACATCCGTGCTCTCAGTGCCCCGATAGAGGGGGATATTCAATGAGAAATTGCTAATTTTGCCAGCTATACAGTCTGCTCACCCTCCTCAGAGAAGGCCAGTTCAGAGAAGAAACGCTTCCGTTTAGCAGTAGAGGTGCCAATGTATCCTGAGCTGATACCCAAGCCTCCCTATTCTCATTTGAAGGATCAGAGATAAAGTCAGCCTCTAGGCGGCTCACCATTCATGCTGCCCATTCCTTCTGTGCATTGGTAGAGATAAAGGTGCCTCTAACGAAAGCTTTAAAAGCTTCCCAAGTGGTGCAGACATTAATGTTACCAGCATGGATATCTCAGAATAGTACTGTTTGCGCTTCTATTTGGTCATGGGATGGGAAAAGGTTTAACCAAAAAGCATTAAGCTTCCAAGGGGCTCTGGATAAAAAGGAGGGAGGACGCACCTCCAGGGTCATTATTAGAGGGGAATGGTCAGAGATACCTATAAGGGCATAACTAATATCCTGAATATAGCGTTCCGTCAAGACAAAGCAAAGACATAAATCTATACGAGATAGGGACATGTAAGATTTTGAAAAGCATGAGAATTGTCTTTCTCCTGGGTGTTTATGGCACCAAGGGTCTTTCCAACCTACCTCTTCAATAAATTTCAACAGACTCGTGTGGTGGCTGCCACTCATCAGTAGGTGGGGGATGTTTATCTAAGGGTGGGTCAAGATAGCAGTTGAAGTCACCAAATATAAATACTGGTATATCTGGGTGAGCAAGTTGGTACCCTAGGATTACTCTCAGGATCAGGTTGTTAAAGGGCGGTAGGACAAACACAAAAACTAAAATACATGTCAGAGAAAAAGACGACAAAACAGAATCACCTAATGTCCATCTTCATCCAGAACACAATCAAATTCCTGGAAGTCTATAGAAGTATGTAGCACTACACTCACACCTGGCAAATAAGAGGTGTGGGTGGAATGGTATGCTTTGCCCACCCAGGGAACATTCAACCAGGAAGTAGTGGCAGCCATGAGATGGGTTTCCTGGAGAACACAAATGATTGGTAGGTATTTACATAGTAAGACAGACACCCTTGATCTTTTCAAGGGGTCGTGCAACCAATAACATTCCAGGACAGTACCAGCATCATAGTTATTACTAAAGAAATAATTAAATGAAATGCAGGAGAATGTAGAAGAACATCCAGTAGGGAAGGATCTCAAATAAGGTCTGGGTCGTAGCTGAGAGGTAGAAGATATGCTCAAATCCTGCCAAGTGTTGTAAGATGTGCCAGCAGGCCCACAGGGAGCCAGATGGAAACATTTGCAGTGCTCTGGGGTAATAAGGCCAAATCAACAGAACAGACGAGTGCAACAGCACTCCAACATGTACAAACAGGGAGCAAGGGACTAAAACAATAGATCAGGGGGGACACTCAAGTACAAGAGAGTATACGGCAAGGACTGCAGATAGTGAGCATGTGGCCATTGTTCCAATAAACCAGAGAGGAACTAAAAAAAATAGTTAACAGGAAGTTCTAGAGATCAGGGTTGCCATGGTCACATACCAAAACATGTTGTAGTAAGACAAATGGAGAAGTATTGCCAATACAGTTGAAGGAGCCTTATTAGAGGTGACCAGACTTCTTCAGAGAGAAAATGTAGAAAGATTAACAGGGCGTGTAGACTTAGTCCACCTCAGCTGCTGGTCTCCACGTCTGCTGGAAGACACTTTCATTGGCATCAAGCCAGGCAAAGGCGTCTGCTGCATTTTCAAAGAAGTGCGCCTGCCCCCGGACTGTTATTCTGAGTTTTGCTGGATAAAGCATGGCATAGGAGGCCTGAAGTTGTTGAAGATGCTTTTGAACATCAGAAAACTGAGGTGTGCTTTTTGGACTTCAGTAGAGAAGTTAGGGTAGAATGACATCTTTGTTCCACTAAACTGAATATTATGCCTCTCCCATGCAAGCCTCAATATGATTTCTTTGTCTCTGTAATTATTGAGATGTGCCAGCATAGGGTATGGAGGGTGGCCCGGTGAAAGAGGGCAAGTGGGGACCCTATGTGCTCGCTCCACAGTATACAAGGGCATGAAGGCTTCCTTCCCAAATTCTTCTCTGCCCTCCACATTCTCCAGCAGCCCCACAATGCAGACATTGTTGTGCTGCAGGCGGTTTTCCCAATCTTCTGCCCTGGCATCTGTGGCTTTAGCAAAGCAGGTGACGGATTGGGCATCCCTGATCAAAGATGGAAATTTATCTTCTAGGTCACTTATTCTACTCTCTGCAGCTGTGGTCCGTTCCCGTATCTTTTGAAAGTTCTGCCGGATCAGGGAGACCTTCTCCTTCAGACCACCAAATTGGTCCTTGAGATTTTGTTAACAGAGGCTGTGCATTTGTTAACCGCCCACAGAAACTCTGATGATGTAGGTTGTTCCCTGTCTTCATCTTCCTCCTCAGCCTTCTGCTTCTCTGCACCAGATGGGGTGCGCTCTGGAAGTGCCACTGCAGCGCCATGTTGAAGTTTGGGCGGCGGTCCTTCATTCTTGTTCCTATGAGCCACCATGTCGGTAACTGCAAAAGACAGCAGAAGTATTGGGTCGTCAGTGAGGGAGGAGGTGGGAGCCGGTCTCAGTGGTCCGCAGTGCTGGGAACAGAATTAAATCGGGTTAATCTCCGGAAACACTATGAGGTGCGTCTGCTTACATGTCGTTCCTGGCCATGCCCCTCACATCAGCATTTTAACCTTCTTAGCGGTATTCCCGAGTGTAGCTCGGGGTAAAATTTCTATACCAAAAGCGGTAACCCCGAGCTACACTCGGGCTTACCATGCGGAGCTGCTCTGGGGGTCCCTGCAGCACTTACCTTGTCCTTCGCTCCCACGATGTGTCCCCTGCAGCATCCCCGGCCATCTCCATCCGGCTTCTGTGTTCCGGTCCCTGTGATGTCGGGACGGTGGGAAATTTGAAATTTTTTAAAAATGTCATTTTTGCTGTCATTGCTGTTTCAATGCATTTCACATACACTTTGTCCCTAGTGCTTTGTCCTGTGCCCTGCCTGCATTTTGAACGTTCTTTCTGCCTGGAAACTTAGAAAAGTCCATGGCGCCCAAAAAGCGTCCCTTTACGTCAAAAGCGGTTTTAGACCAGCTAGAGAACAGCGATAGTAAATTAGAACCACTTGCAGAATTGAGTGATAATGATTTGTGGGGAAATTCATCATCAGACACTGAAAACGATTTTGCGACTTTGCTCAGTGATGTGCGAATTTGCCTCTGTATTTCAAGTTTCAGTGTTTTTGGTTTGATTATATTATTGAATTAAATGTATTATTATTATATTATTATTTTTTATGATTATTTATTAAATTATAATTTATGATTTCGTGTTTCAAATTTTATCATATCCGGAATGTTTAATAGACTCTTGTTCATACAGATTTCAGTGAGTTATTCCTAAAAATTACAGCCTACAATAAAAAACTACATATTTCCATGCAAAAAAATGGTACCGCTTTCAGCACAAAAAATTGGAAAGAATCATACCGCCAAGGAGGTTAAACCAGCATTGGGATAAATATCCTCTTGGCTCCCAAAATCCATTTTAAAATAGCACTGGGATACCAGTTAAGGACATAATAAAGTGATAATAAGGGAAATATTAATTAAAACAATTCTTCTAGTCCCCTGCCCGGGGTCCTGGCTCCTCCCACCTGCCTAATGCCCCCACAGCACGCAGCTTGCTCTGGGAGCACCCAAGCAGGCTTGGTCCTGAGCCACTGCTCTGTGTGTCCATTCACACACATTCATGTGGCTCGGCCCTGCCTCCTCTCTCTCCACACTGGCTCACTGGCTGTGATTCACTGCAGCGGGAGCTAATAGCTCTTGCTGCTGTCTCATCCAATGAGGAGGGAGAGTCCCGGAGAGCAGAGGCTCTCGTGCACATCACTGAATCACATTGGGGATCAGGTAAGTATTAGGGGGTCTGGGGGCTGCTGCACACAGAAGGTTTTCTACCTTCATGCATAGAATGCACGAAGGTAAAAACCCTTGAGCCTTTAGGACCACTTTAAGCTTTTGGTACGTTGGTAAGTCTTTGGTACACTGGTAGAAATCTTGCTCTGTTTTTTTTTTCTTATCATTGGCTGACAAATTCACAAAAACATTTGTACAGGTTTAAGTAATGTATTTTTATTTTAAATCCTACCCTGCCATCAGTATAAAACTATAGATTCTAAGGGTGGCAGTGTTCATCTGCAGGATGAAGGCTTATATATTTGTAATGAAGCCTCCAAACTTCATGTAATCGTTACTTCATAATTGACATAGTGAATTAATGGTCAAAGAACCACCTTGATTGGTTCCTGATTGTGCAACTTCTGGATGTTAATCCGGACCACTGACAACTTGGTTCCCCCTGACAAAGTGATGGGGCATGCTGCGAAACATTGATAAACAAATTGTGGGTTTGGGAGGTGGGGAGGAGGTTATGCAATCTAAAGATGAAATAAGTGCTACAAAATAAAAAAAATATTTTTTTTTCAGATTGGCCAGTGTTAGTTGTAAAGGATCAAAGAAATGTTCCTATAAAGTTTACATATATTTTGTCCCTACTCCTTTAAGAAGGCCTATACTCCCACACCCAAATCGCTATACTTTCTTAGAGCCAATCTGTCTACCAAGAAACTGGCAGTACTATGTAAACTAATGGTTCTAGAAATAAATACCAATATAAGAATAAGAAAAATAATGAATTGTGTATATATTGTTGTTACTTTATAAATAAAGGATAGCAATACACGGTACTTTTCATCTTATTCTTAACCCTTTTGCTTATGTACGATTAAATACTGACATAGTCAAAGGTCAATATAAAGTTGCAAAGTTTTCACTCATTGAAGGAATGAAATATAGCAAAAGGAAGAATGTTATTGTCTTGGCCATTGTTACTGTGAGAATCCCTTGGTGCACAGGCTATTCTGTTCCAGCACTGCACAGGTCTAGCCGTACAATACACACTTAAAATATCCAGTAAGCTAAACAAAGGATGCAGACATCACACAGTTACAATGTGACTCTTATTTTCCAATTCAGTGCACAATAATACATGCAGCCTCCAACATTTCTCCTTTTTTCCACATCCACAAAAGAAAACCAGGCAAATGTGGGACAGAAGCCAATACATTTTATTAAGCTGAAATCTTATTACATGGTTCACTTAGAGTCCCCCTTTTCTAACTGAAGATAGAATCTATGCATAGGCTTTCTGCACATCTGCAATGTTCAAATGACAATAATTTCCCATATGCATGCAAAAGTTATTTCTCCTTGTTCTAGAGAGGTCCTAATCACATTCAATTCTATTTTCCTTTGCTGTGTTTCATCCACATAGTATTTGGACTATATTTAACTGCAATATAAAGTTTGATATCACTATAATCAGGTCAACCTTCATCAACCTCATTTCAAATATTCCTGATTATTTTGGCCTTAAGTGGCCTTTTACTGGAGTCCAGACATTAATGTCTGCAGAAATGAGAAAAGACAACTAAATGGAAATTCAACATCAGCCAAGTGCTGTTTGGTTGATCATTATGATTAATTTATATAAAAATGTTTAATTTCACTATTTAAGCCTTCTCCCAGTAACAAATCTAAAAAGACCCACACATTCTTGAAGATTCTATGCCATATGTCCTCAGGTCAAAAATAGATCAAATTTATTTTATGTTCCAGTTGGCCACAGTACTACCAATTGGTCTTAAGCATTCTTTATCATCATAGCAACCCTCTGTTTTCCTTACCTTTGCACCCAGTAGTGCATACTCATCTTTCCTTTCCTGCCCCACTGCTGTGTTTAGTGCTCTGAGCGAGGAAATGACAGCCCCATGTAACAGAGAAGTATGGGCTGTATAAAAAAAAAATCATACTCACCTAGGTGGATGCAGCATCGATCTGATGCTGCATCTATCCCCCGCCATCACTGCACAGGGAATTGAGTGATCAAAGACCACAGATGGATCAGTTCTCCCCCTCCACTCTGACACTTTGAGCAGAGAGCCGGGATTGTCAGTCTCTGGCTCTCTGCTCTGCCCCTCCAGCGCTCACTGGAGCGCTGGGCTATGGAGGGGGTGGGAGGGGCTGGCTCAGGCTCTCAGCAGATTGCTTGTCAGGTGCCGGTCCAGGATTCTGGGTGGATTCCAACTGTATGGTCTGGACCGGCTCTGTGGCTGAAGCCTGCTGTTGGCTGAAAACAGGTCACAAGAGTGCAGAACTAATTACAATCCTGTAAACCATAGGAGAAGTATAGCTTACTTCTTCTTAATAGCTATCAGATCTCTAATCAGTGCTTACATGGGGCTGATTGTCTCCTCACCCCCATATGATAGAACTGCACCAGTTGCTAAGCACTCACAGGAGTAAGTCACATGTTTCTCCATATCTGAAAATAATTGGTAATTGTTTATTTCTGGGTGGTGAAACGGAGTGCCCAGGGAGCAAAGGAAACGAAAGTAGAAGCTGCTGGGGGAACAGGCTGAAAAATGACCATGGTATGAGTGTAGTATGGGGCTGTCATTGTTGGCCTTATTTTGAGTTGCCTGGCTTTGTTGGGCTTTAATATTTTGTGTTACAGACCCACTGCATGCTTTTAGTGATAATTCTAGATTTTCATGCTTGTTGTGAGCCAGTGACCAGTAAACCACTGAAGTCAAAACATCAGCCTAACAGCCAAGGAACTAATATTCTCAAAGGAGAGGTACAAAATGGTAGCGTCCATACTTTTCAGAGCGCTTTAAAGTGACTTTGTTTCTTTCTAATGCAGGCAAAGGTGAAATGACTCCACCTTTGGGACATGTTTCATGTTACACCCATTATTACACCTGATATCCCCCCTCAACCTCCAGCCCTCACTTAACTGAATCACAGGGTGCTACTTCCTTGAATACAACCATATTATCCATTTACAGATTCAGTCACAGTGATTTGTGAATGGAAAGACTGCAAGTTCTCTCTCCCATTGCAGGAGAGGGAATCAGAGATCTCTGACATCACTGCACTGTAATCTATGAATTACTCCCTCTATCGCAAACCCATAAATCCATACTTCTATACAGACCTTGGATGTGAACAATTAAAAAAGCATTTGCATTGCACTTGTGATGTGCTAATCACAGTTTCAATATTCTGCAGGCTTTAAAAAATATTTTTTTTTTTTAGTGGGTGTATTTATTTATTTATTTACAGGTGGACTAGGCCTTTAAAACACATTAGCGCCTTTAAACAAATACAGCAAACAACTTTACAAATGTAACCTCATACTTATTGCTTTTATTTCCATGGGTTGAAAAGGTGATATTGTAACGTTAATGTGTACTGAGCCCTCACAAAGCTGTGTGGAAGGGCAAAGATGCCATGTTGTTCAGATTCAGCCATGACAGTTTATAGCACAAGTTGGTGAATAGCAGCAGTGCTTCCCTTCTCTTCATCTCCCCAGGAAGCCTCTGGTGCAATACACAAACTGTTAACTGATGCCAGGACCTTGTTATCCATCCATTGATCAGACACACAGACCTCTCCATTACCCAATCCACAATTTCAGTCTGAAAACCCTAATAAAACTGTCTCCCTCCCAAGCTTGTGCAATCCAGAGACCTAAACTCCCTTCTTAAATACCTTAGTGGAATACACATTTCTGATAGACAGCATATCAGCCAAGATTCTAAAACTTCAGCATATTTTACAACTCATGAAATCATTACAGCACAGCCAGAATATAGAAATATTTTGCTCCCTCAGTTATTGGGTAGCATTTTGAACCCAAACACCCCTATGCTAGGAGGTAGCAGAGTGGACTAGGCCCCTACCCTCCTCCTATGAGAAAGAGATATCCAAGACCTGTCTTATCTGTATCCATTTTGAAGCTAAATTCATGCTGGACAATAATCTGCATGGTAGCACACTGTAAATAGTAGGTATTCAGAAATATGAATACTTCTAGGAAACTGTATTTGGGACTTGGTCATAAACGTGGGACCTCCAAGCACCCATCCCTTAAACCGGATGATTGGTCAGATGGTCTCTGTCAACACCTCTTTGATATAACAGGACATGTGGGCAAGCTCTTATTTTACCATCAATGAAGGAACATCTGCCAAGTTATGAGAGTCAATAACACCATGCTTATTAACCGAACTCTGCTAAAACCAAGGACTTTGCAAGTATACTCCATTTTCAACTTTTTTTTTCTCTGTTGCTTTATGGTTTCTTTATTTCATTGTAAATATTTTACTTGCACCATTTTGACATTTTCATCATTAAAACCTATTTTGAAAAGTATTAAACTGTCCCTAAGGCTTGTAATGCAAACTAAAGACTCCCTGTCCCTTGAAGAGTGCTACTGTATATAATAATAATAATAATATAATAATACTCTGAATATACCTGTCTGTGATGACAGTGCGTATTACAGACATTTAATCTAAAATCATAGTTGTTATTGCTAAAATTATAAGTTCCCCCTCTCAGTAAAAAGGGGGTGGTGGTAGCTTAAAGAGTTAATTGTGTAATTAACTTAGCCCAGTGACAATCGCTTTCAGGCTGCTGGCATCTAGATTGTGGTCCATGAGCTGGAAATTCTTTGAGCAGGGTGCAGCTGAGAGTGGCATTGTTATATAAATAACAGAGCAGTGAGAGATTGGCTGGTCCTTTGTCATGAGTTGGTGAGAAGGGCAGGGTCAGGCATCACATTCATCACGGATATCATAGGCTATTGTAAGTACAGCTGTATTTATATGTAGTCTTTATGCAATCCACACTGATCTGCAATCACTATACAATGTAGAGAAATAGGCCAGCCTAGGACTAAGAGCAAGGTAGATATTAGAGATTTATTTATTTTATTTATTTATTTATCGAGTTTATATAGCGCCAAAGGGTTTGCTCAGCGCTGTACAGTAGAGGGGGGACAATACATGAAACAGAACAGTAACATCAAACAGCACACGAGGGGTTAGAGGGCCCTACTCTTTCGAGCGTACAATCTAGGAGGGAGGGGGTAGAGGCACAGGAGGAAACGGCTGTGGGGGATGGAGTGGTAGGAGGAGGGAAGGGCAGCGGCTGTTAGGTGAGGGTGGGGTAGGCTTCCCTGAAGAGGTGGGTTTTCAGGGAGTGCCTGAAGGTGAGGAGGGAAGGTGACAGTCTGATGGATTGGGGTAGTGAGTTCCAGAGGATGGGGGAGGACCTGGAGAAGTCTTGCAGTCGTGCGTGGGAGGAGGAGACCAGGGAGCAAGATAGAAGGAGGTCCTGTGAAGAGCGAAGGGTACGGGTAGGGTGGTACCTGGGAATCAGGTCGGTGAGGTAGTTAGGGGCAGTGTTGTGAATGGCCTTATAGGTCAGGGTGAGCAATTTAAATTTAATGCGTTGGGCAATGGGGAGCCAGTGGAGGGAGAGGCAGAGGGGGGTGGCAGAGGTGGAGCGGCTGGTGAGGTGGATGAGTCTGGCCGCTGAGTTCAGGATGGTCTGAAGCGGGGAGAGCCTGCACTGGGGTAGGCCGGTGAGGAGGGAGTTGCAGTAGTCCAGGCGTGAGATAATCAGGGAGTGTACTAGTAGTTTAGTGGTGTCTGGGGTAAGGAAGGAGCGTATCTTGGCGATCACTTAATATGGGCAATTTTATATTTACAGTTGACTGTATGGGATTACATGGGATATAAAAAAGTACAGAGTTTTTCACAAGATTGACATCTCAAGTTGGTGCAAGGCCATCATTAAATCTGCTTTCTTTTGGTCTAAAACTGGTAAATTGGAAGGTGAAAATTGACGAGATGCAGAGATAGAAACTATATTTTGTACCCCTATGAAATGACAGTTTGGATCCTATGGTCCGAGACATGTCTGACCAACAGGTGCCCCCAAGCCTAAGAATGGGAAATCCCTTCATGGTGAGGAGGGCTTCTGGGCATGTTTTGTGGACTTTTGGGTCTAGGGCTTGTGATTAACCACTTGCCTTCCAGAGGATTTGACCCCCTTCCTTACCAGGCCATTTTTTGAAATATGGTGCTGCATTACTTTAACTGACAACTGTGCAGTCATGCAATGCTGTACATAAATGAAATGTATGTCCTTTTTTCCCCATAAATAGAGCTTTCTTTCAGTGGTATTTTATCACCTCTGCTGTTTTTATTTTTTGTGCTATAAATAAAATCAGACTGACAATTTTGAATGAAAAACAAAATGTTTGACTTTTTGATATAAAACATATCCAATAAAAAAATTTAAAAATCAAATTTCTTCATACATTTATGCCAAGATGTATTCTGTTACATGTTTTTGCTAAAAAAAAAAGCCCAATACATGTAAATTAATTGGTTTATGTAAAAGTTATAGTGTCTACAAATGGAGGTATATATACTGGAATTTTTTATTTTAATTTTTTTATACTAGTAATGGCGACAGCAGGACTGTGACAGGCATTCTGACACTGGGTGGGAATTGACAAACTGCCACTAACATCTGCAGTGATACTAATAGAGTGATCAGTGCTAATAAAAAGCACTGACACTGTACTAATGACACTGGGCAGGAAGGGGTTAACATGTGGGGTGATCAAAGGGTTAACAGTGTGCTGTGTGTGTTTTACATTATGTACTGTGTTGTGTTTTACTACGGAGACATGCTGCTTTGTATTTCTCTGCTGTGCAGAAAAATACAAAGCAGCATGTCCTTGCTGACAGGAGAGAGGCCTGTGTTGTTTACACACAGGTCTCTCCCCTGTCAGCTTTCACCGATGATCGCCAAGCGCCATCCGAGACCCGGTGATTGACATCCCTAGCCGCCCATCCTACTGGCAAATTCAAATTATATATATATATATATATATATATATATGTGTGATTTTGCACAGCCCTGCTGCCCTGTAGCAGTATTTTTGCTATAGGGCAGCAGGCAAGTGGGGAGATGCTAATCCTTGGTGTGGAAGAAGGTGTTGGGGTGAGTGAAGTAGAAGCCAAAGGAGCATGAGACCTATGTTTCCACTTCCAAAGTTAAAGCACCTTCGTCCCAGAGACTTCCCATGTTGAATTAATCAAGGAATTTCCAAACAGGCATTCATCTTCAAAAGGCATGCAGAGAAGATGTTTTTTTACAAGCAGGGACAGCAGACCAAGCTTTCAGCCACAAAAACTTGCACTTATGCATAGACATAAGAAACATTCTAGATACTTGGTGAATCACAATCTCTAGAACATCACCACAAAATATCAATGCTGATGTCTTTACCTAAGAACATTAGCAAAAAACTGGATTGCTGTGGAGTGGGAGGGGTTTTAGAGTGCACTCTGTGGGTGGCTCTAGCAAGTTTTTTAGTCTGTATGCAACCGCCTGAAGGTAGATACCGCCTGTAGGTGTTATAACTCAGGGTCTATGAATACATGCCCTGTACTGTGTGATTAAGATAAACTTCTTTAAATAAATATGGGTGGTTTGGACAATTGTCCAAAATGCGTAAACAATACTTTTATTGCATATTAATCAAACTTGCACTTTTTTAATGTGCATTGGCTATCTACAGTATTTTTGTAGTTTGGAAGTGTGAGTTGAAAATTCTGGGATAAAGATGAAGGTGATTTGTAATTTACATAATCAAGTGAGCAATCTACTATAATGGTTTTCCCAAAGAGTTAAGCAGCCCATAGATTATGCACTTTTCTTTTCTTCCACCACAGGTGGAAGAAAGAAAATTGCTTGATTCCCCCATCACTGTCAGTGTCGATAGGAACATCCCTCCTGCAGCACTTGTGTTCTGCTGGCAGGAAACCTACCTTGCTGGCAGAACACAATGATCCCTGCTGGCCGCTGTAGCTAATCAACTGAAGTTGATCGATGGATAGTAGAGTGTTACAGTGAAGTCTTATACCAGCAAATTAAAGTGGACATAAGTCATCCATATTAAGTACACACTAACAGTATATACCGCATGAGAATATAAAAAATACAGTGAGCGCTCCAATGGTCAGCAGCTGAACATTCAAAACACATAAAGTCCCAAAAATATATATATAAAGAAAATGCAGCGCTGTGTGATGTTACTATATTGCGGGCAAATATAAATAATAAATGAAACCAAAGCAAATGAATAAATGAATAAAAAAATAAATAAATAAATCACAGTCCAGTAATGGTGCTCGCTGATTCCCAGTGCAAAAGTTAGAAATGCGCACTAACCAGAAACGTATTAATAATACGCATGTGTATATGATATCATGGAGATTCCCCTCCCCTGTGTCTTCTGCGATGAGCCTTTTCAGCTTCTGCAGACCCAGATTGATCCCTGCACCAGCCTTTGAGAGGAGGAATTTTCCACTTCACACACTTCTGTAAGGATTTCTGTGACCTGCTGGACCTCCATTTCGCCACACGAGGGTGTTTCATCTCTACTATCTCCAGCTCCTGCCCATTACCAGACCAGAAAAGAGAGGGGAATCTCCATGATATCATATACACATGCGTATTATTAATACGTTTCAGGTTAGTGCGCATTTCTAACTTTTGCACTGGGAATCAGCGAGCACCAATACTGGACTGTGATTTATTTATTTATTTTTTTATTCATTTATTCATTTGCTTTGGTTTCATTTATTATTTATATTTGCCCGCAATATAGTATCATCACACAGAGCTGCATTTTCTTTATAAGTATATACCGCATGTTTGTGTGTAACAAGGATTAGCGCAAATCTCAAATGGTTTACAGGGTAGTCACCATACAGTAGAGGCACATCCGTCTCTAGGCATCAATCATGCTACAACAGAGTACAGTTGCCACCTCATCCCTTTCAAACTGAACACATATTAATTACACTGATTCTGTGGATGATTAAGGTGGTAATTAAACTCACTTTGTGCCTTATCTGCATTAAATTAGCCTCAGAACCTGTGTCATTAATATGTGTTCAGTATTAAAGGGAAGAGGTGGCAACCCTGCGACAGAGTAAGAATTCTTCTCTAGTTGCCTCTCCACAAGCCCTAATGGTTGCAGCTCTTCAGATAGGTGTCATGGACTCTTTTTAGTGTGCCTGATTCTAATTGCTTTCCTTTGCCATGGACCTCACTAGGCTTCAAGCTTATTATTTATCTACTTGAGAAGTATGTCAAATAAATCTAAAAAAGTATAATATGCAGTATGCTTACTTGTTTCTTAGAGAATACGGCACTGATATAAAAAAAAGAGACCACTATTAGTGACACTTTGGAACTTCATTATAAAAGCATAATGAGCTAGGCTTCAAGGCTTTTGAAGATAAGCATTTATTTTGTCAGCACTTGTAAACAAAAGCAACAATTTTAGCAAAAGCTGCTAGAGTTTAATTTATTAGCCATCTTGTCATACCAAGACAGCTACTGAAGCTAAAAAAACAGATATCTGTCACCTGATCTCAAATGCATTTTCCATAAGCCTATTGACAACTGAGCATGCAAAATAGAGAAATATAGGACAAAATGTATTTCAAATTTTAGGTCTAATTACATAATAAGGGGAAATAAATATTTTAGGACCATAGTCATAATAAGAAAATATGTTAATCCACATCATTTATTCTCTTCCAAAAAGGTAAAAGTAAAGCATGAGCTGAACACATTTAAAACAATTAAATAAAAAAGCACACTAAAATTGAGATTTTAAAAATATACTGACACATCTACATAAGAGATTAGTTTCTTCATCAGAAACCTCTTTTTAGCACACTGGGTAATACTGTCCTATCCAAGTTTTCCTTCTGTGCCGATGGTATCTTATAAAGAAGATCAGTCTAAAAAGGGGAGATAAATATTTTAGGACCATAGTCATAATAAGAAAATGTGTTAATCCACATAATTTATTCTCTTCCAAAAAGGTAATGGTAAAGCATGAGCTGAACACATTTAAAACAATTAAATACATTTTGAGGTTTTAAAAATATACTGACACATGTACATAAGAGATTAGTTTCTTCATCAGAAATCTCTTTTTAGAACACTGGGTAATACTGTCCTATCCAAGTTTTCCTTCTGTGCCGATGGTATCTTGTAAAGAAGATCAGTCTAAAAATATAATGCATTAGGTTTACAATTTTAACTAATGTCAAACATATCCTCCTTTATGAGCAACACGTGGCCCATTGCTTATCAAATATCCAAACAACCACAGAAAAGATAGATTTTGTTATTGCCGAAGAAGGAACTTCTCCTGAGCTCTGGATGTTTTTTGTCTAGACGTTTCATGTGACTCTGCTCAGTAAGGTAATAACTCCCAAGACATGTTTATACAATAGCAACAGTAATCTGCCTAACACAAGTCCTCGGCAATGATACAGTTACTGCTTCTTTTGGCCCGGGAGCCTGTGTCAAGAAAGAAAATAGAACTTGACACACAGCTGTGAATTAAAGTTTTATAAACTTCACACTCACCAATTTCAGATCCACACTTTGTCCAGAAAACTGAATACTTTTGGGGCCTTGTAATATTTATAGGCTTTTTATTATGTGGCAACTTAACATGGCCTTTTGAAAACCTACAAACTGTTTTGATAAGTCTCCATTGTTATTGTATTCATCACGCACACATTTTTTAAGCTGAATGTTTCAAATACTACATTCAGATAGACACTTGTAAACTATTTTACAATATATGAGCTGTAGAATAATGCATCCCATCAATACTGTTTAAAACTAGCTTTACAGACTGGAAAGAGATCAGTGTTTGAAACTCTACATAATGCATGTAATCTCCTGAATGTATAAGTGTTCCTCTTTCCCTGTGGTGACTCAACAGAACGAACAGTCTAAGGCACAGAAAAATTACTGGGCATAAAACATGAGTGCAAAGAATTATGAATGTGAGTGCGGTTTTATGGGATGTGGTTAAATAAACCTTTACGGCTATCGCAGTTCAATCAGCAGCATAGCAGTTTTTTATATATCCTACAACATAAACATTAACCTGGGAAGAAAATTCATAGGGTTAGAAAAAGCATATGTGGCTTGTAGGGATAGGTTGACTGTGAGAGCTGGATGTAAAGGTGTTCAGTGTGGACTAACATGACAGTTTCTGGCTGTCAATGGTTGCTAACAAAGATGCAGGTGAAAGCACCCTCTTCGTCCTCAACATTCATTGATATCATATGACCACATTTGCTAATATGGGTGGGAATTCACCCATGGCATGTCACCATTATCCCCACTCCTATATTATAAAAAAAATTCCTTTAAAATAATCTCTGGGTGACCTTAAAGTGTTACTAACCCAAGGACCCTGCATTCACTATATCTGGTGTCCCACAGTACACACAACATGGAAATGCAGTTATTTTAGTAAATATAAACTGCTAAATACCTTTTCTCATCAGCAGTTAGAGCATTCAGTGTCCAGCTGAGCACATGTTAAAGCTTGTACGAGGAGTTTTCTTTCTGCTCTAGGAGGATGCAGGACCCCTGACCTCTGCCTGGGCAGTGCTGATTGGCCCTGTGCTGATCACACACACTCTCCCAAGAAAAAAACCTCTCTAGCAATACACACTAAACTGAGCATGTGAAGAGTGTCTCCACATGATATGTCTTATCAGGAGATAAGAGGGGGGCAGGATCACATAACATTTTTACACAATGCAGAGGATTAACCCCTTAGGTTCCACAGTGAGTATAACAGGCATGCTTTACTGCATGTATAGACTGGTTTTATTGTTGTGGGTTTAGTAACACTTTAACTTGCCTATGAAGTGTTGTATCTGTAAGATGTATACAACCTACTACGACAAAACTGACATTTACTAATAAAAACATGCTGTTTTATTTGTCAGAAGATGACAGCTTCAGCTACTTTACTACTGTTTGTAAGCAAATAGCCAGGAATTTCCTTCATCTTTACTAGATCCTCATTTTAATTGAAGGTCTCAAATAGATGTTAATGGTGGTCCTCACACAAAAAAAAAAACATGAGGTTTCCCCTAAAAATACATATCAGATGCCATTGATCATATACTGTATGGTCCTGTTTATATCAAGTCAATGATATCACCTAGGAGACCCCACCCATTCATTTAATTTTTGGCTGCAAGGCCCCAGGAGATGTCATTCAGCAAAGGTAAGTGTCAAAAGTGTATAAAGTCTGTGGGATTTTCTTATCTTGGTGTGTATTGAACACAGTTTGCCATTATGAATGTGAATCTGCATCACTGAATGTTATGATTGACAAAATATTTACATGGTGAGACATTTCTTTGGATTTTTTTAAGAACTTGTAAAAAAAATATCACTGTGTTTATATCTGGACCTTTCGTCCCTCCAGGTGGGCATCATATGACATCCTCCAGTCATGGTACTTGTACACGCCCCCCCCCCCCCCAAGGGCACATAGCATGGTGGTGAGCTGTGTTCCTCAGAAACAGCTCATCATTGATCATGGTAAAAAGCAAATGACAGCTGATCACATGTAAACAAATGTTGGTTATCAGTATTTCCTTTCCTCAGCACTGTCACAGCGCTGAGGAAAGGAAAACCGATAAACAGCTTTCCTGTGACAAGGGATGTTTACACTTATAACCGGGACACTGATCATAAGTGCCCTGATGATCAGTGTAGCTTCATCAGTGCCCATCAGTGCAGAATATTAGTGTTGCCTATCAATTCCCATCCATGTCCATCAGTGCAGCGTATCAGTGCCCAAAGTGCAGCTTATCAGTGCTGCCTCATCAGTGGCCACCAGTGCTGCTTCATCAGTGCATATCCATGCAGCCTCATCAGCGCACATCAGTGAAGAAGAAAAATAACTTTTTTTATAAAAGAAACTATAAAAAGTTTTTTTTTTAAATTCTCTGTCTTTTTTTCATTTGTTTGGCAAGCAATTAAAAACAAATTTGAACTAAATGCCACCAAAAGAAAACTATCTGTCTCAAAAACAATTTACCCAAATTAAATTTTCATCAGTGTTGCATGACCACGCAATTGTCATTCAAAGTGTGATAGCTGCATATTGGCCATAGCAGGAAGGGGGTAAAAGTACCCAGTATTGAAATGATTAATAAGGGCTGTTGAATAGATGTCAAAAGGTAACCTGTGCACAAAAAGAACAAAATTGTGTTGGTTCCTCCAAATTCCATACCAGACCCCAGTATGAATTTTAAGGGGGAACCTTGCGAAGAAAAGAATAAAATAAATCCTTAATAGATTCTTATAAGAATATGCAGCCCGGCAGTCAAGGAAAGTGGGGAAAGAGAGTGCACAGTGGTTGGATACCTTGCCAGGGAGGACCCCCTGGCAAAGCACTTTGCCCCCATGTTAAGGACAAAAGCCTCTTTTCCTCAACCTTGGCCCAGGTGGTTTGGGAGTCTGTGGGTAGAGGGCTTATCAGAATCTAGTAGCCCCTTTTAACAATAAGGAAACACCCAGAGACTACCCCGATGTGGACAAAAGTTTTTGACAAGCCCTTTGTTAAAAAAACAACAACAAAAAAACCCCAATGATGTACATACATTATCAAGCATGCCATCCAGCACTGAAGATCCATGTCAATCATAATGGACGATGCCCACAGAAAGAAAAATCCTAATCACTGTCCAATTTCACCACTGGCTCACGTCTAATGCCTTAGTGCTGGTGCCCCACTACAAAAAATTTGGTCAATGCCAAGAATGTTAACAACCTCTGACAGATAGGAAACTGTCATATATTGTAATAGAAGAAACAGAGTAAGTCCCTTCTTACAAACAAGTTCCTTTCCTGGAGTTCAGTCATAAGTCCACTTTGTTCATAAGTCCAACAAAGTGAGGTTTTTAATACTTTTTACACAAATAATGCATATAAAAAACCCATGTAAAATACTATTAAGAACAACTTTCCACCAATATCACACTGACGATATGTAATTTTTTAGTAATTGTAATTAGAGATGAGCGAATCGAACTTGGCGAAGTGGAATTCGTTTCGAATATTAGGAAAAATTCGATGCGCACCGAATCCGAATTTTAGCAAACTTCGGATGCACGAATCGAATTTTTCCCGATCAGCCGGCAAAAAGTGTCACTGCAGAGAGCTCCGCTATTTCTGACAGTTCTCTGACAGTTCCTTCACATTTACAGCGGTTGAAACATTGTATCTATTTGTTTCCATTTAGGATACAGATGTTTTTATTCGGAAATAAATAGATACAATGTTTCAACAGCTGTAAATGTGAAGGAACTGTCAGAGAACTGTCAGAAATAGCGGAGCTCTCTGCAGATACACTTTTTGCTGTACTGGAATTCTTCTTCTTTTCATTCTTCTTCTTTTCATTCTTCTTCTTCTTCTTCTTCTTTTCATTCTTCTGCTTCTTTTCATTCTTCTTCTTCTTCTTCTTCTTCTTTTCATGCTTCTTCTTCTTCTTTTCATTCTTTTTCTTCTTCTTTTCATTCTTCTTTTCATTCTTCTTCTTCTTCTTTTCATTTTTCTTCTTCTTCTTTTCATTCTTCTTTTCATTCTTCTTCTTCTTCTTCTTTTCATTCTTCTTTTCATTCTTCTTCTTCTTCTTTTCATCCTTCTTCTTCTTCTTTTCATTCTTCTTTTCATTCTTCTTCTCATTCTTCTTTTCATTCTTCTTCTTCTTTTCATTCTTCTTCTTCTTCTTTTCATTCTTCTTCTTCTTTTCATTCTTCTTTTCATTCTTCTTCTTCTTTTCATTCTTCTTTTCATTCTTCTTTTCATTCTTCTTCTTCTTCTTTTCATTCTTCTTTTCATTCTTCTTCTCATTCTTCTTTTCATTCTTCTTCTTCTTCTTTTCATTCTCCTTCTTTTCATTCTTCTTCTTCTTTTCATTCTTCTTCTTATTCTTTTCATTCTTCTTCTTCTTCTTTTCATTCTTCTTTTCATTCTTCTCATTCTTCTTTTCATTCTTCTTTTCATTCTTCTTCTCATTCTTCTTTTCATTCTTCTTTTCATTCTTCTTCTTCTTCTTTTCATTCTTCTTCTTTTCATTCTTCTTCTTTTCATTCTTCTTTTCATTATTCTTCTTCTTCTTTTCATTCTTCTTCTTCTTCTTTTCATTCTTCTTTTAATTCTTCTTCTTCTTCTTTTCATTCTTCTTTTCATCCTTCTTCTTCTTCTTTTCATTCTTCTTCTTCTTTTCATTCTTCTTTTCATTCTTCTTATTCTTCTTTTCATTCTTCTTTTCATTCTTCTTCTCATTCTTCTTTTCATTCTTCTTCTTTTCATTCTTCTTCTTCTTCTTTTCATTCTTCTTTTCATTCTTCTTCTTTTTCTTTTCATTCTTCTTCTTTTCATTCTTCTTTTCATTCTTCTTCTTCTTCTTTTCATTCTTCTTCTTCTTCTTTTCATTCTTCTCATTCTTCTTTTCATTCTTCTTCTTCTTCTTTTCATTCTTCTTTTCATTCTTCTCATTCTTCTTTTCATTCTTCTTCTCATTCTTCTTTTCATTCTTCTTCTTCTTCTTTTCATTCTTCTTCTTCTTCTTTTCATTCTTCTTCTTCTTCTTCTTTTCATTCTTCTCATTCTTCTTTTCATTCTTCTTTTCATTCTTCTTCTCATTCTTCTTTTCATTCTTCTTCTTCTTCTTTTCATTCTTCTTCTTCTTCTTTTCATTCTTCTTTTCATTCTTCTTCTTCTTCTTTTCATTCTTCTTCTTCTTCTTTTCATTCTTCTTTTCATTCTTCTTCTTCTTCTTCTTTTTCTTCTTCTTCGTCGTGCCCCGTGACTGCCCAAATGAGTGAAGTGTGCGGTGATTCTAAGATCGACGGCACTCATCTGCATGTCATACTGACTGACAGTATTATTTCTCTTCCCCAGCAGACTCCAAGGGCATTTAAATTAAAGGTACAGTGTTCTGCACTAATATAAAGGCTCTCTGAAGCCTAGAAACCCTTTTAATAAGTTAAATTTGCAGCGAATAAATTTGCATCGAATCGAATTTCTCCCGCAAATTCGGCGAATCAGCCGAATCGAATTTTTGAATAATTCGCTCATCTCTAATTGTAATATAAACATAGAAACACCACTGCCTTAAGGCCCTATATATATATATATATATATATATATACACACACACACACACACTGCTCAAACAAATTAAAGAAACACTTTTTAATCAGAGTATAGCATCAAGTCAATTAAACTCCTGGGATATTGTTCTGGTCAGTTGACTAGCAGAGGGGGTTGTTAATCAGCTTCAGCTGCTTTGGTGTTAATGAAATTAGCAACCGGTGCACTAGATGTGCAACAATGAGATGATCCCCAAAATGGGAATGGTTTTACAGGTAGAGGCCACTGACATTTTTTTCCTACTCATCTTTTCTGACTGTGTTTCACTAGTTTTGCATTTGGCTAGGGTCTGTGTGACTACTGGTAGCATGAGGCTATACCTGGACCCTACAGAGGTTGCACAGGCAGTCCAACTCCTCCAGGATGGCACATCAATACGTGCTATTGCCAGAAGGTTTTCTGTGTCTCCCAGCACAGTCTCAAGAGCATGGAGGAGATTCCAGAAGACAGGCAGTTACTCTAGGACAGCTGGACAGGGCCGTAGAGGAACCTTAACTCATCAGCAGAACTGTTAACTGCCCCTTTGTGCAAGGAGGAACAGGATAAGCACTGCCAGAGCCCTACAAATTTACCTCCAGCAGGCCACTGGTGTGAATGTCTCTGACCAAACAATCAGAAACAGATTTTATGAGGGTGGCCTGAGGGCCCGACATCCTTTAGTGGGCCCTGTGCTCACTGTCTGGCACAATAGAGCTCAATTGGCATTTGCCACTGGCACCCTGAGCTTTTCACAGATGAGAGCAGGTCCGCCCTGAGCACATGTGACAGATGTGAAAGGGTCTGGAGAAGCCATGGGGAATGTTATGCTGCCTGTAATATCATTCAGCATGACCGTTTTGGTGGTAGGTCAGTGATGGTCTGGGAAGGCATACCCATGGATGGACACACAGACCTCTACAGGCTAGACAATGGCACCCTGACTGCCATTAGGTATCGGGATGAAATCCTTGGACCCAATGTCAGACCCTATGCTGGTGCAGTGGGTGCTGGGTTCCTCCTGGTGCATGACAATGCCCGGCCTCATGTGACGAAAGTATGCAGGCAGTTCCTGGAGGATGAAGGAATTGATACCATTGAAAGGCCCCCATGCTCACCTGACCTAAATCCAATAGAACACCTCTGGGATATTGTGTTTCAGTCCATAAGATGCCTCCAGGTTGCACCTCAGACTGTCCAGGAGCTCAGTAAAGCCCTGGTCCAGATCTTGGAGGAAATACCCCAAGACACCATCCGTTTTCTCATTAGAAGCATGCCCCGACGTTATCAGGCATGCATACAAGCACGTGGGGGCCATAAAAACTTACCATTTTGAGTTGCTGCAATGAAATTTCAGCCAAATTGACTAGCCTGCTGAATCCTTTTTTCACTCTGATTTTTGGGGTGTCTTTGAATTCAGTCCTCTGTAGGTTGATAATTTTCATTTGCATCAAACGATGGGGCATCCTTAAATTCCTAACAAATTACCTATTCCATATCAGTATAGATATCCAGCATTATATTTTTCCCCATTGATATATATATATTTATTTATTTTTAATTAGTTTATTTCCATTTTAAGCACCACAGAATGATGTGGGATCGAGGTAACTAAACTGAAACAGTAGGGTTTTTTTCAATGAGTTACGCCAGTCCAAACTATATTTTAGGGCATGGCTGTCCACTTTTATTTAAAGGAAAGCAAAGGTGCATCAGTTGCCTATGGGACTGTATTTTTGGAAAGGGTTAGGCACTTTTTTAAATGCAAAAAGCAGCGTTTTGCTACAATAGAGTTACATTTTTGTCACATTTTTGTTGTGTTTTGCATTTTTATTCTGCCCAGCAACAAAAACATTTCCCCCTTGTCAAAAAACAAAACAAAACGCGGTAAAAACGCATGTGTAAAAATGAAAAGCAAATTAAAAAATGGATCAAAAAGGAAAATGCATTGGCGAGAAACAGACTTAAAAATTGGTGGAACATGTAACATGTTCCCGAAGGTGAACTTATCATTTAATCTGTTGCATTTCAGTTATATATTTGAACCCGAGTGGGTTTCAATGACCATTTATGATCAATGATCATTTATGATATTATCAAATCTTTACTCACAGAAGAGGATATGAATTGCTTATGTTATGCTGTTAATAATGCTATGCTTTCAATATTTGGATTGTCATGTAAAGAACTGATGTCCCTTCTCACCTCTAATGGGCTGATGGCACTTCTCTGATAGTGCAGTCAAATGTCCCTGCTGGTGTCTTTCATTATATGCTGGGTGTATAACATAGAAGAAAAAAAAATGGAACTGCGCATTAAGGAATGATGAGATAAAGAAAACATTACCAAATAAATAATGCAAAATATGTAAACTTTCAAAACATTTTTTGTCCTCTGTTTTTTCACATTTGTTTTGTGTATTTTATTCTTAATGGGTGCATTCTTGTCTCTTTTTAATGTTGCTATTTGAACTAATTTTTTTCCCATCGTCTACGAAACCTCAAGCAACAATACAAAAAACGGAAAGGGATTACCAATATTATATAGCTTTTCAGTTTATAGCTAATTAATTGAATGAATAGGCTTTGCTGTTTATCAACAAACTCATTTGTTATATTTAGTGTAAATGGCAACATGGTTATGAGTCATTATGTCCTTATTTTACCTTCTCAAAATTGTATTTAAAATATAACGTATTGATAGAGTATTCCATTCATAAAAATAATGTGATCACTGGACTTTTCTATCAATGAGCTGTATTATAAACATGTTATTGAATACACTCTGAGAAGGTGAAATGAGGACATGACCATGGCTTCTTGTCATTGTCTCTGAGTACATAAATGGGCATGTCTTAACAAAAATCATATGCTCATTCATTGATGGAATTTGATTACATATCAAAAGCTTTTTGTAGAGTGGCAGGGATGACAATGGCTGTGCAAACATCACCTTGCCATTGTCTTTATGTGACTAAATGATAAGTCCAGTGCACAAAACATTTTTAGCACTTCCTAATTATCATGGGAAGCTTTAAATTACCAATTTATTTGCTGCAAGGCAAAATTAGAGGGACATGTTGGTTAATGTGAATTGAAACTACAGTGGGAAAAGGTATTGAAGAGGACATATCAAGGATATGATGTAGAATTTGGAAAGCAGTTGCTTACATTCAAGAGGAATGACAGAAACTATTTAAGAAGGCAGAAGCTGACCCTAGGCTATAGCACCAATGACAAGAGAGAGTATCTGAAATGCAAAAATAACTTGACCTTGCTGCTGGAAAGCTCATATACAGGAAAAGTAGGGCTGCTCTATTTATGCACAAAGTCAAATCAGGATTTCTTTTTTTCTAAAGACTCTTAAAATGTTTAATAATTCTGTTTGCTGTTGGAATTTCTCCATTTATTGCCTGATTTGTGTGTCCCAACTATATTAGTAATCATTTAAAAAATTACTCCACACGTGGAGTAACATAAATATTTTATGTATTTTTATATTTATATACTGCTGACTATTTATGTAACACTTCACATATTGACATTCACATCAGTCCCTGACCTCAAGGAGCTTACAATCTAGTCACTATCTCCAATGAATACAGTACATACATATACCAGAACCAATGTATACAGAAGCCAACGAACTTACCTGCGTGTTTTTGACATGTGGGAGGAATCGAGAGTGTCCTGAGGAAACCCATGATACACAAATAGAACATACAATTCCATGCCTGTTTGGAGTAGTCTGGTTGGAATTTCAACTGAGGAGCCTAGTGCTGCAAGGCATAAGTGCTAACCTCTAAGGGCTCATGTACACTGCAACTGCTAAACTTCAGTTTAGGAGCAGTTACGTGTTTTTTTCATCATTCTCCATTATGTTTTCCTATGTGTCCATGGTACAGGCAGTTGAGGTTACAGGCATTTTTCTTTAAAGCACAAAAATCACATCCAGGAGTAGAGTTTACCAGCATTTCAAAATTCAAACTCTTGTAACCGCGTGTAAATGCTTGTAAAGGCATATAAAAACATTTATGTGCATTTGCATTCAGATGCATTTTTGGGTTAGTCTATATGCAGATGCTCTCCGGTACATTTTTTTCTTCATCAAAAATGCAATATACAGTATTTTCCATGTATTCAAATGGACCTAGTACACTATTGCAGTCAGTTCCAGGTTTTGCGTGCAGGAAAATATGGTAGAACGTGCTGCATTTTTTCTGCACAGAACTGTACTAGAACACATCAAAACACAGCAAAAAAGCACAAGGAGTGCTGTGTGCACTTGAGAATGTATCCAGAGGCATTACAGGCATGACAGCACTATGTAGCTCCTCTCACAGTGCCAAGCATGTTTCACAAGCCACTTTTGCTACATTTGCAACACCCATCAGAAAGTAGTGCTCTCTCTGCGTCTGCTCTCTCTTTCTCACAAAATGTCTGAAATAGTTATAATGCATTCTGGGCATTTTGGAGGGTCTCTTGAGCAGTGGTGTATTTAGGTTTTGTGCTGCCCTAGGCAACACACAAATTGCCCCCCTGCATAGATAGCATGACATTGACCAACAACACCCCTGATCCCCCCTGAGAGAGCCTTCCACTACCACTGCCCCCCATCCCATACACTAGCCACCATCCACCATGGTGAGACAGAGAAAGACATTCGCCTTCACAGCTCCAGGTATCCCTGGGAAGAAGAATGGGGCAATGCATACACCGTCATGAAACCCGCAGCCTTTCTTGGAACCCACCAGGTCCCCATGCCAGGTGTGTCCCTTCTTCTGAGGAGAGGTGCTGCCCCCCCTGAAAAATGCTGCCCTAGGAAAATGCCTTGTTTGTCTTGTGGCAAATACACCCCTGCTCCTGAGGTTATCTTTTAAAAATGCTTCTAAACGCAAACGCGCATAAACGCGGTAGGTAAATGTGGCTAAACAGACGTTTTTAACCTACGTTTTCTGTTGGTCAGAAACGGTTTTCAAAACGCTCTGCGTACATGAGCCCTAAGTCACTGTGCTGCTAAAATATACTATATCTTTGCAGGAAATATGTTTGATTACATAAAGGTAACTATTTCAATTGATGATGGCCTAACTAAAGTGCTCAGTGGCTATCTGTAAATTAATTTGCCATATGTCAGAGCACTCAATCTACATATTTGTGTCATCTTATATTTCAGAAAGCAGATTACTAGTATGACAGTGAGCTAGCATTTTCAAAACAAGTATGCAGGGGCAGACAAAGTATTTCTCTGAAAACCAATGCTTTTTAATTTAGCTCATTGCTGTGCAGCCTTTCTTTTAGATATATAGTGTTGTAAGATTTCTGTGAAAGGCAATTCCTCTAAAATGGCTGCTAAGCGATCAAGACTTCTTCCTATTTTTCTGAGCATGAATATATGCTCTCCAGCAAATGTAAATGAAAGAGACTTACTGCACAGGTTTCAGGAACCCACAGTGGCAGAAAATGATTGCTCAGTGCCATGATAGATTACAATTGTTGAGGATCCTGGGAACCAGTGTAGCAAAATGTGCTTTTATTTGCTACAGAGCTGAAATCAGTTGCAGGTGTAAAAAGGATTCTTGGTGGCTCAGTATTACAGTAAAGAAACTGTATAGTGAAACCCTGACTTGATTAAGATAGAATCATTAAAATTACTATAGATGCAAACAGGGGCGGACTGACAGCTCATTGGGGCCCCTGGGCAATAGGGGATCATGGGGCCCCTGTGTCCTTGCCCAAACTCAAAAAAGCCTATGAAAAAGGTACCAGGGGCATCTCATGGGGCCCCTTACTGACCCTGGCCCTAGGACAGTGCCCGAGTTTCCAAATGGTCACTCCGCCCATGGATGCAAACCATTGCAATGACTATAATAAAATACATTACAAGTTAAAATTTTGCATGTGATTTTGTTGAGCAAGATAAAAAACTGGGAAGAAACATAGATACATAGTCAGCTTAAAAAAATACTCAATTCCATCTAGTTAAACCAATTTAAAAAAATATAGATTAAAGGAATAGACAACCTCCATATACAGAATACTATACCCACAGTTGATCCAAAGGAGGGCAAACCCCCCCCCCCCCCAATAAAACATGGCTCAATTTGCTCCAGCTGAGGAAAATAAATTCCTTCCTGATCCCCCAGAAGGCAATCAGATCCCTGGATCAACAATTTCTGGTGTTATTAGCTATAAATGTTAACATTCATTTATGTTTTGTTCATGTAGGAATACATCCAGCTCTTTTTTTTAACAATCTGCAGATTTGAACAGAACTAGTTATTGAAGGAATCTATTCCACATTTTCACAGCTCTTACTGTGAAGGATCCTTTCCATATGGGGAGGTTAAATCTCTTTTCCTCAAGACATAAAAAGTGCCCTCTTGACCTTAAAGTGAATCACTCAAACACAAAGTTCACTGCTGTATGTATCACATATGTATTTATACATGGTGATAATATCCTTCTTAATCGCATCTTCTCAAGAGAGAATACATTCTGTTCAGCTAATCTTTCCTCATAGCTGAGATGATCTTTCATGCCTCTTATCAGTTTTTTTTCCCTTTTCCAGTTCCCTAATATCCATTTTATGAACTGTTGCCCAAAACTGAACTTCATATTCTAGATTAGGTGATATTATCGATTAATACAGGGAAACATTATCTCTCTGTCTCGGGAATCTATACCTCTTTTAATACAATAAAGAATTTTGCTAGCTTTAGAAATTATAGCTTGGCATTGCATGCAGTTATTAAGTCTATGATCTACCAGAACACCAGATACATCTCTATCATTGACTCGCCTAACTGTTCTTTTTCTAGAATGTATGAGGCATGCTTGTTTTTAGGTCCCATTGCATAACCTAAAAACATGTATCAACTTTTTTTAAACCTCACTTACCACCCAGTTGCCCCATAAAACAGTATATTAAGGTCTGCTTGGCACAAACAGCTGCCCTTTAAATTGCCATTTGTGAACTAAAGTGACCAAATTTGGCACTTTGGCAGTGTTCTCCATGAGCAGCAAAGAAAGATTATTTTAAAATGCCTGAATTGAATTGTCTTTCTATTAGGAATTTAGACAATACAAACATCAACAAGAAAAGAACAAACAAAGATCTCTTTTTAATAGACCAAATAAATAACACCGCCCTATTATTCTGGCTAAATGCTGAAACCTTTGCCCTTTTACTACCCATCTGCAGAACCACCAGGTCACTTATCGATGGGGCTTCCCTGTCCACTTATCTGTATCCCAAAATGGAGTACAGTATTCCATGTGTGATCTCCAGGAAAATGAGGCCTTTCCGTGCAACCTGGGCCTTCCACCTCTCCCAGAAGAAGATTTGCTACCCCCACCTTCCACACCGAAAACACTCGCTCCAAGCAAGATCTGGACCCCTGTGTGGCAGAAACAGCAAAACTCCTTCTCCACACCTCACCGACCTTCTTCCTTCAGATAGCTAGCATGACTGTATCTTCTGAGCTACCAGGCCATTTTCTATTTTTGCCTTAGCTCTCCTGCGATCCCTTAATTTGGGATATCCTCCCACGCCCTTGGGATGACATTTTGCTTTTTTGTCCATGTGTTAATATAATCTGTTTTGTTATTTTTTTTGCTGAAAGATGGTGGGGACCCCTCTTGCCAGATTATGGAGGTCTCCATGTTCCTGTTTTTCATCCACGGTTATGACTCCGGACTCCTGCGTTGCTTCGGTCTCTAAGGTTTCTTTTTTCTTTTTTTTTTTTTTGTATTTCTAATTTTTGTAGGTCTTTTTTCTTCAGCTAATTGTGATTGTTTGTTATGTTCTACTGTTCTGCTGCCCCCCCGCCCATATTTATGTTTACCTATTTAATATGGCTTTACATATTCTCACATATAACGTAAAGGGTCTATACTCCATTCAAAAGAGACAATTAGCTTTGATGCTTTGATGTGATCACAGTCCAGGAGACTAATTTCCTTGATGGGAGATCCTTTAAGTTGACTCCAAACACTTCCCTACCACCTATATTGCTTCTGATCCCACCGGGAAGGCAGATGTAGAAAAGCTGATAAAATGTTATTGCCCTTTAAGAGTTAAATCATCTTATTTGGACCCCCATGGTAGGTTTATCTTCCTGGACTATGATTACATGACACACTCTTTCACCTTGGTTAATATATATGCCCCCAATTCAGGTCATGTTCAGTTTCTTACTGAGGTATTTACAAAGATGGAAAATTCTCACAAGCCTTTATGATTGTAGGAGGCGATTTTAACATGGCAATATCTCCTGTGTTATTTCAATCTACCCCTTCAGCTAAGGATAGTTTATTGTCCACCTCTTTTTATAGACTCATCAGAGCACATAGCCTTTTAGACATATGGAGGATTAAACATCCTACTCACAAACAATTTACATTTTTGTCAGCTCCCCATAAACTATATTCCAGGTTGGACCATTTGTTTGTGACATCCCCATTGTTGGCTACTGCGGTTGCCTCTGAAATCAACCCTATAACCTGGTCAGATCATGCATCTGTTCAATTAGATCTGGCTTTCTCTGTCTCTTCTCCTAAGACTTTTCATTAGCACCTCAACAAATCCTTTCTACATAATTTGTCCATTAGGGACCAATTGGCACAATATTTGTTTGAGCTTTTCCAATTAAATGAGAATTAAATGTCAGAAGTCTCCACCCTATGGAAAGCACACAAAGCTTTTTTTAGGAGCCAATGTATTTTGGCTGGATCTTACCTGAAGAACAAGGAGACTGCCCTTCAAAGGTCTTCTCTTCTCTCCCAGTTGCGAAAGAGGGAAAAAGTATTACTTTCATCCCCTATGGTGGCTTTCTTACTTCTCTACAAACCCGTGTTAAAAAAAATTTTTTATTGTATCTTTTATTAAATGTTCCATATAAAATCCTTATACAATCAAAATTTCAACATACAAATGTTTACACATTATATACCCCTTTCCCTACACCTCCCACCCCTAATTTATTCCCCTTTTCACTTTCTATTTTCTTTAACATCTAGTTCCTCACTGGAGAACTATTTAAGAAAACCATCCACGAATTAGAATGCAGTTTATGCACCTTTGATTATTGTTTTATGGTTTATTTATTTTTGCAATTTATGTTTCTGTTTACAATGATCTGAATGCATTTTGGAGGGAACATGACATCATGGGGTGGGGCCAGGCTCATTTTACTTCACTCTGATTGGTAGATATTTTTTTTAAATAGTTCTCCGGTTTCTATCACAATTTGTCACATACCTGATGTAGGGGTCCTGCTAGACAACAAAATGTTGCCTTGCTGTAACTATGTGAACATTCATTAAAACCTTTGGACCCATGTTGATGATCCTCAGTGTTCTGGTGATATTCTCCCTTGCTGATTCTGTTCCATTCCAGCCAAAGGTTGCTGCAGCACCCACTTATACACACAGCCATTTTTAACACAGGAACGCATGCATTTGGATTGTACAAGTACAATAAGTAGGGCGCAATTAGATAGGATTATTTTGACTTCCACAAAAGTTTTGTTCAATAGACGAAAATTCATGCACTTTAACACGGAATGTTTTAAGGCTATGGGATACAATACACAAACAATTAGGATGGGAGTACAACTCACTGTTAATACAATTGGTTGGAACAGAGTTTTTCCCACTGGGTAAAGACAATATTTCTGGGAAATGTATACAAGATAGAAATGAACATTTAAAGGATATTATGGCTAAAGGGAAGATAGGTTCTTTCCAGGATTTAATGAGTAAGAAATATTTTTTTTCACATTAGATGAATGGTGTTATTATCAATTACAACATTTTGTCGCAGCGCTCCCATAGCCACTAATATCTTTTATTATCCTTATTAAATTAGGTAGTGTTATTCTAGGGTTTACAATATAAAACAACATATCATCTGCATATGCCGCTTCCTTATGTTCCACATCTCCTATCCTAATTCCTGTTACATCTACACTCAACTCTTTAATTCTTATTGCTAATACTTCAGCATATAGTTCTCCCACAGACAATCTCATTGTGATAGGTGCATGATCAGATATAGACATCACTTCTATATTTGACTTTTCCAAAGACTCCAAGGGGTTTATTTACTAAAGCTGGAGAGTCCAAAATCAGACTCCCTTCTGCATAGAAACCAATCAGCTTCTAACCTCAGCTTGTTCAATGAAGCTTTGGCAATGAAACCTGGAAGCTGATTGGTTTCTTTGCAGAAGTGAGTCTGATTTTGCACTCTCCAGCTTTAGTAAATAAACCCCCAAGAGTCTATGCTCAATCATTATATAGTCAAGACAAGAGTACATCCCATGCACCACCGAGAAGGTGGTATAATCTCTCTCTCTTGGGTGTTTAACTCTCCAAGCATCAATCAGTTGACATTGGTATAACATCTATTTAACCAATTTTAACTATCTACCTCCCTCTCTCTGTGCACGTGATGACGTATCTATCTATGGATCCATGCAGAAATTAAAATCTCCTGCCACAGTCAGGTCACCCTTCTTGAAGTCATTATTAGAGATGAGCGAATCGAACCAGGCGAAGTGGAATTCGTTTCGAATTTCAGGAAAAATTCGATTCGCGGCGAATCCGAATATTAGCATACTTCGGGTGCGCGAATCGG
Organism: Staurois parvus; assembly: GCF_062004578.1. Lineage (NCBI taxonomy): Eukaryota > Metazoa > Chordata > Amphibia > Anura > Ranidae > Staurois > Staurois parvus. The sequence goes on from NW_028318882.1 coordinate 342,257, forward strand.
ATTTTTCTCGATCAGCCGGCAAAAGTGTCCCTGCAGAGAGCTCCGCTATTTCTGACAGTTCTCTGACAGTTCCTTCACATGTACAGCGGTTGAAACATTGTATCTATTTGTTTCCATTTAGGATACAGATGTTTTTATTCGGAAATAGATACAATGTTTCAACCGCTGTAAATGTGAAGGAACTGTCAGAGAACTGTCAGAAATAGCGGAGCTCTCTGCAGATACACTTTTTGCTGTACTGGAATACTTCTTCTTTTCATTCTTCTTTTCATTCTTCTTTTCATTCTTCTTTTCATTCTTCTTTTCATTCTTCTTCTCATTCTTCTTTTCATTCTTCTTCTTTTCATTCTTCTTTTCATTCTTCTTTTCTTCTTCATGAAAAGAAGAATGAGAAGAAGAATGAAAAGAAGAATGAAAAGAAGAATGAGAAGAATGAAAAGAAGAAGAAGAATGAAAAGAAGAATGAGAAGAAGAATGAAAAGAAGAATGAGAAGAAGAATGAGAAGAATGAAAAGAAGAATGAGAAGAATGAAAAGAAGAATGAAAAGAAGAAGAAGAAGAATGAAAAGAAGAAGAAGAATGAAAAGAAGAATGAAAAGAAGAAGAAGAATGAAAAGAAGAATGAGAAGAAGAATGAAAAGAAGAATGAGAAGAATGAAAAGAAGAAGAAGAATGAAAAGAATGAAAAGAAGAATGAAAAGAAGAATGAGAAGAATGAAAAGAAGAATGAAAAGAAGAAGAAGAATGAAAAGAAGAATGAGAAGAAGAATGAAAAGAAGAATGAGAAGAAGAATGAAAAGAAGAATGAAAAGAAGAAGAATGAAAAGAAGAAGAATGAAAAGAAGAATGAAAAGAAGAAGAAGAATCTTTTCATTCTTCTCATTCTTCTTTTCATTCTTCTTCTTCTTCTTTTCATTCTTCTTCTTCTTTTCATTCTTCTTTTCATTCTTCTTCTTTTCATTCTTCTTCTTCTTCTTCTTTTCATTCTTCTCATTCTTCTTTTCATTCTTCTTCTTCTTTTCATTCTTCTTCTTCTTTTCATTCTTCTTTTCATTCTTCTTCTTCTTCTTCTTTTCATTCTTCTTCTTCTTCTTTTCATTCTTCTTTTCATTCTTCTCATTTTTCTTTTCATTCTTCTTTTCATTCTTCTTCTCATTCTTCTTTTCATTCTTCTTCTTCTTCTTTTCATTCTTCTTTTAATTCTTCTTTTCTTCTTCATGAAAAGAAGACTGAGAAGAAGAATGAAAAGAAGAATGAAAAGAAGAAGAAGAATGAAAAGAAGAATGAGAAGAAGAATGAAAAGAAGAATGAGAAGAATGAAAAGAAGAATGAAAAGAAGAAGAAGAATGAAAAGAAGAATGAGAAGAAGAATGAAAAGAAGAATGAGAAGAAGAATGAGAAGAATGAAAAGAAGAATGAGAAGAATGAAAAGAAGAATGAAAAGAAGAAGAAGAAGAATGAAAAGAAGAATGAAAAGAAGAAGAAGAAGAAGAATCTTTTCATTCTTCTCATTCTTCTTTTCATTCTTCTTTTCATTCTTCTTCTTCTTCTTTTCATTCTTCTTCTTCTTTTCATTCTTCTTTTCATTCTTCTTCTTCATCTTCTCATTCTTCTTCTTCTTTTCATTCTTCTTTTCATTCTTCTTCTTCTTCTTTTCATTCTTCTCATTCTTCTTTTCATTCTACTTCTTCTTCTTTTCATTCTTCTTCTTCTTCTTTTCATTCTTCTTCTTCTTTTCATTCTTCTTTTCATTCTTCTTCTTTTTCTTTTCATTCTTCTTCTTCTTCTTTTCATTCTTCTTCTTCTTTTCATTCTTCTTTTCATTCTTCTTCTTCTTTTCATTCTTCTCATTCTTCTTTTCATTCTTCTTCTTCTTCTTCTTCTTTTCATTCTTCTTTTCATTCTTCTCATTCTTCTTTTCTTCTTCATGAAAAGAAGAATGAGAAGAAGAATGAAAAGAAGAATGAGAAGAATGAAAAGAAGAATGAGAAGAATGAAAAGAAGAATGAAAAGAAGAAGAAGAATGAAAAGAAGAATGAGAAGAAGAAGAATGAAAAGAAGAATGAGAAGAAGAATGAAAAGAAGAATGAAAAGAAGAATGAGAAGACTGAAAAGAAGAATGAAAAGAAGAAGAAGAATGAAAAGAAGAAGAAGAATGAAAAGAAGAATGAGAAGAAGAATGAAAAGAAGAATGAGAAGAAGAATGAGAAGAATGAAAAGAAGAATGAGAAGAATGAAAAGAAGAATGAAAAGAAGAAGAAGAAGAATGAAAAGAAGAAGAAGAATGAAAAGAAGAATGAAAAGAAGAAGAAAAAGAATCTTTTCATTCTTCTCATTCTTCTTTTCATTCTTCTTCTTCTTCTTTTCAATCTTCTTCTTCTTTTCATTCTTCTTTTCATTCTTCTTCTTCTTTTCATTCTTCTTCTTCTTCTGAGGATGAGGATGAGGATGAAGAAGAAGAAGAAGAAGAAGAAGTAGGATGAAAATAAGAAGAATTCCAAGCCGGCAAAAAGTGTATCTGCAGAGCTCCTCTATTTCTGACAGTTCTCTGACATTCACATTTACAGCGGTTGAAACATTGTATCTATTTGTTTCCATAAATGGAAACAAATAGATACAATGTTTCAACCGCTGTATGGAGTGAATGTCAGAGAACTGTCAGAAATAGCGGAGCTCTGCAGATACACTTAGCGGAGCTCTGCAGATACACTTTTTGCCGGCTTGGAATTCTTCTTATTTTCATCCTACTTCTTCTTCTTCTTCTTCTTCTTCATCCTCATCCTCAGAAGAAGAAGAAGAGGATGAGGATGAAGAAGAAGAAGAAGAAGTAGGATGAAAATAAGAAGAATTCCAAGCCGGCAAAAAGTGTATCTGCAGAGCTCCGCTAAGTGTATCTGCAGAGCTCCGCTATTTCTGACAGTTCTCTGACATTCACTCCATACAGCGGTTGAAACATTGTATCTATTTGTTTCCATTTATGGAAACAAATAGATACAATGTTTCAACCGCTGTATGGAGTGAATGTCAGAGAACTGTCAGATATAGCCTATTTCTGACAGTTCTCTGACATTCACTCCATACAGCGGTTGAAACATTGTATCTATTTGTTTCCATTTATGGAAACAAATAGATACAATGTTTCAACCGCTGTATGGAGTGAATGTCAGAGAACTGTCAGAAATAGCGGAGCTCTGCAGATACACTTAGCGGAGCTCTGCAGATACATTTTTTGCCGGCTTGGAATTCTTCTTATTTTCATCCTACTTCTTCTTCTTCATCCTCATCCTCATCCTCAGAAGAAGAAGAAGAGGATGAGGATGAGGATGAAGAAGAAGAAGAAGTAGGATGAAAATAAGAAGAATTCCAAGCCGGCAAAAAGTGTATCTGCAGAGCTCCGCTAAGTGTATCTGCAGAGCTCCGCTAAGAAATAGCGGAGCTCTGCAGATACACTTTTTGCCGGCTTGGAATTCTCCTTCTTCTCATCCTTCTTCTTCTTCTCATCCTTCTTCTTCTTCTCATCCTTCTCCTTCTTCTCATCCTTCTTCTTCTTCTCATCCTTCTTCTTCTTCTTCTCATCCTTCTCCTTCTTCTCATCCTTCTTCTTCTTCTCATCCTTCTTCTTCTTCTCATCCTTCTTCTTCTTCTCATCCTTCTCCTTCTTCTCATCCTTCTTCTTCTTCTCATCCTTCTTCTTCTCATCCTTCTCCTTCTTCTCATCCTTCTTCTCATCCTTCTCTTTCTTCTCATCCTTCTTCTCATCCTTCTCCTTCTTCTCATCCTTCTCCTTCTCCTTCTTCTCATCCTTCTCCTTCTTCTCATCCTTCTCCTTCTTCTCATCCTTCTCCTTCTCCTTCTTCTCATCCTTCTCCTTCTTCTCATCCTTCTCCTTCTCCTTCTCCTTCTTCTCATCCTTCTCCTTCTTCTCATCCTTCTCCTTCTTCTCATCCTTCTCCTTCTTCTCATCCTTCTCCTTCTCCTTCTTCTCATCCTTCTCCTTCTTCTCATCCTTCTCCTTCTCCTTCCTCATCTCCAAGGGCATTTAAATTAAAGGTACAGTGTTCTGCACTAATATAAAGGCTCTCTGAAGCCTAGAAACCCTTTTTATAAGTTAAATTCGCAGCGAATAAATTTGCATCGAATCGAATTTCTTCCTCAAATTCGGCGAATCAGCCGAATCGAATTTTTGAATAATTCGCTCATCTCTAGTCATTATGATTTTTTTAGAATATCTTCTAGGAATACCGCTGGGTTTTTATTGGGACAGTAGATGTTTGCTAATGTACATTCCAATCCCTGTAGCTTTCCTCTCAAAAATATAAACTGACCCTCTGAATCCACCCTACTTTCTTCCAGTGTGAATCTTCCTTTTTTTGCAATCCCAATAGCAACTCCTTTTGCCCATTTTATTGGTGAATCTGCATAGTACCAAGTAGGATAATATCTAGAGTAAAGCTTCACATCTGAAGCTTGAGATATATGTGCCTCTTGAAGAAAAACTACCTCACTGGTATATTTCTCTAAGGATCTTATGTCTTTTAGTCAAAGTATTCAGTCCTTTCACGTTGTATGTCATACAATTAATTGTACTAATTTATAATACTATTCCTATTCCAATCTACATTTCCATTTTGAGGGGTTTGAATACAACCAATTTGGAACCAGAAAAATTCCCCCCCAATCTACCCCTTATCCTTATCCTTACCCTTACCCTCCCCCTCTTGCCCCAACCCTTCCCTCTCCCTCCCTCCCTACACTTTAAAACCCCTTGGCCTAATTCTAGCCCTGGAATCTGTCGTGGTTCATTACCACTCCCAATTCCTGTTTCAGGTTGGAGCTCAAAACATGTACACTGACTTGGACCACTAGTTTTCATCTTTAGGGTCACAATTTCGGTTGCATGTTTGGATCCCTGACATCCCGCTGTTTAAGAGAAATTTTTTTTTTCCTTTCTCTGTCTTCATCAGAGTTCCCTCCTTCCTGACCAATTCACTTAATCCGTGCGTCATCCCTGTTTCAAATAACATACACTAGTGGCACAGAGAAAGGGAACCAGGGATGAAAGTTGACAGAGTAGAGAGAGAGAGCGAGGGAAAGAGAAAAAAAAAAGGGAAGAGAAAATATCCTCCCCATTCTACTCTTACCTCCCCCTCTCCCCCCCCCCCCCCCAATACTACTCAACTCTTTTTAAAAACCAGCTGACACTTCTCTTTTTCAAACACAACACTCTCCTTAGCCCCCTCAGATCATCCCATAATGTCCACTTTCTGCAGATTTAATCTATCGCAGAAGTCACTTCATTCTTCTGGGAATTTCAGTCTTGCCGATTTACCGTCTTTCCACCCAATCAGACAAACGGGAAATCTCCAGTTTTATCGAACAGAGATAATCTTCTGGTCAGTGTCTCAGGTACAATATCAGCGAAAATTTGCAGATTTATTTTTTGTTTCTGAGATCCCTTGTAATTTCTTCCAAATTTTTTTTTATCTTCATAGTGGTGGAATCGAACTATCACATCTCTAGGGGTATCACTTGTTACTCCCTGGGGCCGCTTAATCCTATGCACTCTTTCTACTTTCAAATTATCTGTCACTGGTCTACCCATTATTGGGTTAAATATTCTCCTTATTTTATCATGCAGAGCCTCTCTTTGAGGGTCTTCTGGCAGGCCCAGATTCCTTATATTGTTCCTTCTATCTCTATTTTCTTGATCTTCCAATTTATATGATAGCTTCCTTTGTTCTCTTCTTATCTCTTCCATCTACATTTCTAAGTTAATAATTGATTGGGCATGGACCTCCATTTTTCCCTCAATTTCTTCGACCTGAGCTAACTCGTCCCAAGTCATTATGTAATAACGCCATTTCAGTCTTCATGGAGTACTTTAGTTTTTCAAACATTTTTATAATTTCCATTCTTGTATATAGTTGTATCATTTCTCCTTGTTCTTCCATGGTTACTGTTTCTATTAAACTTTTCATAATTATAGGTTCTTTGATCTGGCTCCCATCCAGTGTCCCATATGACAGTCTAGTCTGATCTCTGTCGTACTTTCTTTTTACTTCATGCTGTTTCTCTGAAGTTTGCTCCTCTGGGCTTTTCTCCTGTGGGGGCATATACTTTCTTATTTTGCTTATATTTGCACTTGTTTGGGGAGTTTTTGTTCCTCCCCTTTGGCAGATCTACCCTTAAAGTCATAATAAACTTACAGCTAATTTTTATGACTCCTGAACAATTGTTGTCTACAATGTTACCATCCTTATAAGTAAATGTTCCTTTCCTATTTAATCATATGTTTGGCAGATATAATAGTCAGGTTTTAGATATGCTCACCCTGCGCCCCCTTTACAGTAAACCATTCCTATACTTTTTAGAGACTTTTTAAAGATTTGCAGTTCACAAAGAAATCACTTTTTCCTCTTCTCTTAGATTCCCTGGGTGGCCCCTTCTGTATTTCTTTCTTTTAAACAGATTTTTCTACAGTCCAAATCAGCCCCTAAGACCACCAAAAAGGCTTCTTTTTCTTCCACGCACTGTTCAATCAGGCATGTACAGCATCACTTTGGGGATTTACCACCTCCCGCGGCAACTCACCATCTCTGCCTGAGTCTGGTATGTGGTACCGCTTATGACCTGCTTACTCCTCCATCTCAGTCAGGCTTTCCAATCACCTGTAGATTGACTACTGGGAATCTGGCAATCTCAAGGTGTCTCTGGTGGTTCATTGGGGGCCACCCTCCATGTGAGCCACTGATTCTTCCTCCGCTGTGTCACTCCAAAATTCTGAAACTCCCTGAGTCCCAGTCACTATCGTTGTCACATGAGTTGTCACATGGGTGCTCCCAGCAAACCTCACTCCTCCTTGGACTGTCACCTCCTCCCGACCCACCAAGAGGCATCGAGCTCCTCCAGTCCCTGACACCGGGGCACTCACATCAGATGGCACAGCCGATGGCACTGGACTGACACACAGCGGTTCAGGTAGGGCCTGAATCAGACTTCCCTTACATAGTTTAAGCGGTGGGCATCTGGAGCTCCTAGAACATGCGTCCTCTCTGTGCCATGCTCAGGCCCCTCCCCCGCTGTATTAAAACTCTTGATATGTGTAGAATTGTCAAATGCATCTTATGGGCAAAACAAACATTTTATGCATATTCAAATATTTACCAGCATGCTGTGGGGATTAAACTCAAACCATGCCCATTTAGCTCTTTCCCTAAATTTTCTTATGCAACCTGATGATACCTGATGGTGAGTGTTACCATAAATTATAAAACTGTTTAAATTTTGAGTCTGCACACCTCCTTTCACAAGATAAATTTGACTCCTTTTTTTGCTCCTTACACCTGCCCAAGCTATCTCCCTCTCATCTTTCCTCATTAAATGCCATTATCACCCCTGAAGAGCTAGCTGAAGTAGTTAGGAACCTACTTCCCATAAGTCCCTAGGACCTGACAGATTGCCATACTTCTATTGTAAGACCTGATTCCCAATTCTAAGCCCACATTTACTTACCCGATTTTCCTACCTGATGAAATTTACTGTTCCCCATCCTCAATTTTTACATGCCCACATCATGGTCATTCCCTCCCTGATAATTACAGACCCATTGCCCTACTAAATTCTGCCTATAAATGATTTACTAAAATCCTAGCTACCAGACTCACTAAAATACTTCCCAAGCTTATACATAAAGACCAAGTTGAGTTTGTCCCCACCAGACATGCTGATGACAACACTAGACACCTAAATTACTTAGAAAATAAAACTAAAGGCTCAAAGTTTCTTTTGAGTCTAGATGCTCAGAGAGCTTTTGACAGACTTAGCTGGCCACTCTTTCCTGCTACGGAAGAGAGAGAGAGATTTACTGGCCCCTGGCCTCATGCCCTGTATTCCCAACCTATTTGAAATGGATTGTATATTTTCTATGCAACTATGGATTAATAACCATGGTGAGAAGAAACTCCTTTTTAATTGTACTGCACAATGAAAAGGCCATATATCATTTATAAACAATATACCTGGAGTAGGACCTTTTTTAAAATATATCTAAATATTACTAAATACAATCATGTAAATACAGCAAAGCACACCTAATATATTAAAAACAAAACCTAAACAAAATATACTGATGTATGGTTACTCCTAATAAAGAAATAAAAATGATTTGAATTAATGATTATGTTAGTCATCAATAATTATCTAATTAAATTTTCAGTGCAGTATGATATACATTGAAGGTCCTGTTTGATTTGATGATAATTTTCATAATTCCTCTCATTATTATAATTTCATGTGATCTGTAGCAAGCGGTTTACAATGACAAGCCCTTGTGCATACTCATAAATTAAAAGTATTAGATCATATGATGTGGTAGAAATAGCAAGCCCTTCAAAATATACATTTTAATTTGTCTTCTACAAATGTATAATTCAGTAAATTCCCTGTCAACTGAATGATAGAAATATATTTTCTTTTAAAGAGAAGTACATGTGGTTATTGCGCAGGTATTTTAGAGACCACTAAAGCACAAATGTACTGTATTTATTGCCTTACTTAAAGCAGAATCTCAGAATATGTGCTTGTATATTTCTGAAATACCCTCCTGCTCTAACAGAATATATCAATGTTTTTAGTAAATAAAATGTTTTGTACATTCAAAAGCTGTGGAGCACCATGGTAGTTCATTGATTGTTCCTACGGGCAAGCAGATATGCTGACAGGTCTGCAGGAGACTTGCATGGCACCAGCAATCTGCTGATCACTAGTGCAATGATTTACAGGATCCTACAACCAAAAATAATAAATGCACATTTTTTTACTTACAAAAACAAGTGCGTTTATTATTTTTGGTCAGAAGGTGAACTTGTCTTTTAAAAGTGCTGCTTATAGGCATTGCCTGGCTGATCTACTGTGGAATTGAGAGCTCTGGCTCTTCTCACACACAGGTGGCAGCCATATATTAACACTCCCTGTGTATATTATAATTTTTTTGTTAATCATCACCTGATGCACTTGCAGTCCTCTATGAGGAAAGTGTCAGTGTCAGCATCCCTCACCAAAAATGTAAATTTTGTTGCAGTGGATGCATAAATTCTGACTTCTAGTGACACAAAATACCTCACTGTCTTGAGGAATGCAAACGATGCACTGTAAAATGCAGTACAGACCTCTCCAAAAAAGGGGGGAGATGAGTAAATACCATGTGCATTCAAAAAATGCTCCAATAGAAAGACCCAAAGAAAAAAATAAACTCTACATGTTTTGCTTTATAAAACAGAGCTTCGTCAAGAATATAAAGAATCAAAATAGGTCACATAGTGGCTGGAAGTTGTGCTCAGCTGCACATGGTGGCAAAAAGGCACCTATTGTTTGTTTCACACACACACACACACACACACACACACACACACACACACATATATATATATATATATATATACAGAGAGAGAGAGAGAGAGAGGAGAGAGAGAGAGAGAGAGAGAGAGAGAGAGAGAGAGAGATGGCCAGTAAAATGGCCCCCGCACATATTCAGTTCCTCAACAGACACCATCTTGTAGAAAAAAAATGCACATGCTCAGTACCTTAACAGGCATCAGTCCACAACACAATAGACACTGTTGGTGATCTCAAACACTGTTAATGCCCCACTAATTAAGGACCAAATTACGGTTCATACCATTATATAGCATTTATGGAGGAAAATCAAACAAAAAACACAGAATCCCTAATCACAAACAAAAGGAGGGAAAGTAAATCCTTCATTTAAACCATAAAGTGCCCTTAAGCATAAATGGAAAATCCGTTTTGCTTCAAGTTTCAAAATACATTTATCTAGGTCTCCTTTTCTAGGACCCAGATCATATTTGTCAATAATCCAAAAGTCTAAGAGGTCAGCCTTACCATCATGTTTTTGTATCATATGTCTTGCTACTGGTCTAGCCTTGTTTCGAGCAATATCGTTCACATATTCAAGAACTCATCTGCTAAAGGGACACATTTTTTTTCCTACATATATTAGAGGGCATGGGCATTTTAAAGCATAAATAACCCCCTCTGTGCTGCAATTATAGAAATATCTTATTTTAATAATTTCCCCTTTTTTAGGGTTAACAAACTCCTTGGTATTGTTCACGAAAGTGCATGCCTTACAGTGACCACACCTGAAACTATCTTTTGGTTTCTCAGGTAGCCAAGTGTATTTCATTGATGTTTTAGAGTTTTTTTCTAGATGACTACGTACTAACATGTCTCTCAAATTCCTACCCCATCTGTAAGTTATCTTGGGGTCTTTAGATAGGATCTGTGATAGATATTTGTCCTTATACAAAATGTTCCAATATCACTTTATGATGTTGAAAATCTGCCCTGATTGATTTGAGTATTTACCTATGATATGCATGCCTTGCTGATCATCCACTTTTATGGTTTTCTGACCCAACAGAGATTCTCTTGGAACCCCTTTCACTTTCTCATAGGATTTAATCAAATCAGTCTTATGATATCCACGTCTCATAAATCTGTCAAACAATTTTTGTCTCCATTTGGAATGCCCCTTCTGTTGAGCAATTTCTCTTTGCTCTTATAAATTGACCAGTGGGAATTCCTCTTTTCAAGGCTGCTGGACGTGAACTTCCCCAAAGTCCAAAAAATGTATGCTATCATATTTAGTTTCACTTGTGAAGTACATCCCAATATTGTTTTGATATAAGGTGGCTACAAATTCCGCGAACAGATCCTTTTGACCCTGAATCATTTAGATGTTTATTGGTGAACTTTAGATGGGCCTGTTCAGGTGCCTTCTTGAAGAGGGGGCTGCAGGATTTCAATCTATGGTGGCATATTGTGTTACCAGTGGTTTGTTTGGTGACTGTGGTCCCAACTGCCTTGAGATCATTCACAAGCTCCTCCCATGTAGTTCTGGGCTGATCCCTCTCTTTTCTCATGATCATACTTACCCCATGAGGCAAATCTTGCATGGAGCTCCATACCAAGGGTGATTAATGGTTATTTTGTATTTCTTTCATTTGCAAATAATTGCTCCAACAGTTGACTTCTCACCAAGCTTCTTGCTGATAGTCTTGTAGCCCATTCCAGCCTTGTGCAGGTCTACAATCTTGTTCTTGATGTCCTTTTACAGCTCTTTGGTCTTGCTCATGATGGTAAGGAGGAATGCGATTCTGTAGACAGATGTCTTTTATACACATAACGAGTTGTTGTTAGGAGCACCTTCTTAAATTGACAGGACTAATCTGTGTACCACGTAAGCACATAGTCAGTCTGTGGGAGCCAGAACCATTGTTGGCTGGTAGGGGATCAGATACTTATTTTACTCACTGAACTGCAACTCAATATATAACCACTCTATCATGTGTTTTTTCTGGATTTTTGGTTGATATTCTGTCTCTATCATTTAAAATTCACCTATGATAAAAATTAAAGATCCTTTATTTCTTTGTAAGTGGGCAAACTTACAAAATCTGCAGGGATCAAATAATTATTTTCCCCAATGTATATCCAAAATCTCAGCAGCTTGTATCACTGGGAGCAGGGGGAATGAACAAAATAAGTAATTGATATGAGACAGAGTGTCATGTGGTGGTGAATAGAAAGTGAATTCCCTATCTGTAGAATGGGCTAGACACCAGACGTCAGCCATGTGATAGAAAGAGATAATGTTGACCAGTAGGGTAGCAGGATGTTGGGTTGGAGATAGGGCTGGAGCACGTAGTGTGTGCTGGGAGGATTTACCTTCAGCAGCAACTATCAGACTGGTCAAGTCCCCTCCAGTAAGTGTAAGGGCTCAGGGGAGTGTACCACCCAGGAGGAAAAGTCCTGAAAAAAAGGCTGTACCTGGAGAATTGACTGCATAAATGTTGGTAAAGGCTAGTTCCTAACTTGCAATAGTTAGATGGACTGTCAATTTGTGGCCTTCCTGATCCCTATCAGTTGAGAGGATAGTGTAAGACAGTCATTTATGAAAGAGGATAGCCTTTCCTGCTTTGCGCGCTAATGCTGAGAAACCAGCAACTTCACCCACCCAAAGGTTCTCAAGATGATGGAGATCGGTTTCAGCTAAATGGGTCTCCTGGGCTATATCAGTCTTTAAACATTTCAAATGATGTAGGATTTTCATCCTTTTGTTCGGTGACTGGAGCCCCTTGACGTTCCATGATACCACCCTCATATTGTAAATTAGGTTGATGCTCAACATTATGTGGAGTCCATGCTAGGCGGAGACCTGGCTTCAGCTCATATCATGGAGGATTCCCCAGTCATCCCTTCCACCACAGCTTCAACTGCATTCCTAGGTGCTTGATTTACACCTGTGGCCATGGAGGTGATTGGAACACCTGAATACAATGACTTGGAGGAGTGTGAGAATACTTTTGGCAATATAGTATGTGTGTGTGTGTGTATATATATATATATATATATATATATATATATATATATATATATATATATGTATATGTGTGTGTGTGTGTGTTTGTGCTCATTCCTGAGATGTTGAGTACCTAAAAAGTCACATTTTTGCTGCATATGTTTTCTGTACTGATTCTAAGTTGTGCTTACTAAACCCAGTAATGCCATGTCTACATTCACAATTGGTTCACTTATGTGTGATGACTACTACAAGAACTCTTAATTTTAAGAGGAATGCGTAGCTGTTTTAAAGCTATAGCCAAATGAAAACATGTCAAACGCTATCCTGCACATGTCAAAGGTTATTCTCTACCTGGCTTATTATTATGCTGCTCTGCCAAGTTTCAAAATGTCTGTTGGCCAATTAGGTATGTGTGCTAGTGTTCACATCAGAAGCACTAAATTATTAGTTATGTACCCTTATTTTATATGACAGCAGAATCTTAGTAGCCTGCCAATCTTCTAATGCACCAGGTGCTTGCAAGCTGTTAGAAATTGACTGAGCCCTGGTTTACACTGAATGCAAGTTTGAAATTGAGCTACTTCTATTGAAGTAGCACGATTTCAAAGCTGCATATCAGTGCGATTTGTACCTCTGATTTCACTGCAGCTTGCAACTTCATTTAACAAAAGTCAATGCAAATCGCAATGAATTCGGAACTATTTTTGAAATGACGCTACTTCAGATCGCACTGATTAAGACAGTGCCATAGTAAACTGCATGTTGCACCAAAGGTCGCACAGGTGTGAACCAGGGCTGAAACTCAGTATTTGTTGTGATGTTTGAGGGTTAACATACAGCTAGAGAGGACAGACATTGCTTGTTTTAAATATTTTTTTACAATTTGTTAAGGATATGTAAAACCTTAAAGGCCAATAATTTGGATACAGTTGTGCTTTGAAAATGAAGAATCTTTCTACCAAAAATGCTGGTTCTAGGGACTAGAAAAAGGCCATTTGAAAAATGCCATTGTTGAAAGAACTTATCTCAGTTTTTTAAGAGCCATGGCTTCTAATATAATCACTGGTACATTACCATTGGATTAGTGCAAAGGATGTGAGATTTCTATATTTAAAAAGTCTATATCCAGAAACTTTTATTAAGTGTTCTTGCATGGCAAGACCACTTACTGTTATCTCACATAAATATTCTTATTATTATAGCCAAATTTACCACCCTAACTCCTCCCACAGTTTTTACACTACATAGACAGTAATATACTGAAAAGTGCGGATTGTTCCCAATTGGTGTGCTATTACTTTGTGGAGCGTTTTGCCGAATGGTTCATGAAATATCGGCGTTTTTGTGGCGAAATTGGTCCCATAGGAATGAATGGCGGAATGTTCAAAACTAGAGTGGGAGCTGCCAAAAGCTAGAGTGTGAGCTGAAAAATCAGGACATGATTTCTAAACTGCCACCACTTTCTCATTTTCAAGCCCACCTACACAAATCTTATATCAAAACGTTTAGCTATCCCTGCTGCCACTAAAAATGTCCACGGCTAAGCCATAGTCCTGATAGTTTTCACAATATGATCATTTGTTTGCAACTCACGCCGCCCATTGACATTCATTGACACTCCACTCTAGCCACCTCAAATTTGAAGGGCAATTTCTAAACTGCGACTGTGCCTTCATTTTTAATATTTCAGAGACATACTATGCATCAAAATGTAGGTCTGGGTCTTGTGATTCTCACAATATAAAGCTCTTTGGTGTAGAATTTATAATTTTTAAACTACAACCGTTTGAAGATGGCAACCGCCAGTGAAGTGAGCAAGTTGGAGCAGTTTGTTTTTAACCGCTCTTCCCTGCCCTTGCTGTAGAGTGAGGTGCCATAGGAACCCAGGTGTGTGAGCAGGCAGCAGAGTGACAAGTCACTCCACCCAGTTACTCCGCCCTCTCCAGTTGTAGACTACTGGTGGAGGCAAGAACACTTCACACAATTTCCCCAGAAATTGTAGCTTTTCTAGTTATAGTAAAAACATTTGAGGAGTTGTAATAAAATACAAAATGATAAAACATATATATGTGATGGAAAATAATATAAATAAGAGACAGCATAAAACCCTAAAAGATAGGTGTCATAAAAAAGAGATATACAGTACTTTTTTTTTCTGTGAGAAAAAAAAATGCAATTTGGATAGAGGTGTGGCCATGGATGTATGGGCATTAATTTGGACTTTGCATATACAAATGACACATTGGAGCACTAAATTGCATTCTTCCATTTGTTCTCTTTTTTATTAAATACTCCTTGCTCATATTTATTGTTTTAAAAAATATATATTGATTTTACCATAAATTAATCTATAAAACAATGCAAATAACTTAAATATTTGAGAAACTCTTACCTCATACAGTATATCTGTAGCAAAACATTTGAATTTTAAGGTTGAGCTTTGGCTTCTAGTTCAATGCAGCTTCTTTTTTTAACTTCCTTTGGTCCTGGGTACTGATCACCCACTGATCACCTAGAATCTCTATTTAACTTTTGCAAAATAAAAAATATTGCATTAATTAATAACACAAGGGTGGACACTGTTTAATATTGCCAAATAGCCTTTTTATGTTGTGGAACTCCTTTTTCTTTTTAAGTTTAAGTTTTAATTATCTTTAATAATATGCTTACTTGTTACAATTGTGTCCTTTTTTTCTCTTTTTCTTTCATTTCATATGTCATAAAACTTCTAAATGTAATCTAAAAAGGCTTTTAAATGGGAAAATATACTACTCTCTTAGAGGTTCTTTAGTCTCTATGATTATATCAGACCACCAAAGATGGTTCATTTTTTCACAAGATTAACCATTATGTGAGTTCTTTATATGGAATGGCACCCTTCCCTGACTGGCAAAGTCCACTCTACATCTCCCACTTTCATAAGCCTAACCATTGGTCCTCTTCCACATCCAGTGTTATTTTCAAACTATTCTGGACCCCCAGGGATGAGCACAGTTTTCTTAATAAAACCCTCAGGGACATTATGCCTGCTGGAATTATGCTCTTTTCCACAGCTCTCCTTCTCATTTCCGCTGCCTAGTTAGATGGTGTTTAGGTACTTTCAACTGCTTGATCCAAGTTACTGTAAATGCCAATCCTCAAAGCTGACCCAATTGCAATTATTTGTCCAGAGAGGACTTGCAGAAAACCCTTCTCCTCCTTATATGCTGCTTTCCTTTGTACTGGCTCTCCAAAGGTTGACGGTTTGTGGGATTACTGGAAGGTTGATATCCTGATTCCGGAATGGGAAGACTAGGAATACAGTCTTGAGGGCTATCCTAAATGTGTTATCTCTTCTAGTGACCAGTTAATTCAAAAGAAATGTCTGCATAGACCCAAACCAGTCCTCTCTTTGTCCCTGTTATTTGATTCACCTAGCCTCCTTCTTTTACATGTTCTGGGCTTGCCCTACGATATCTTCATTTTGGATGGATGTCTTTGATCTTACTAATCTTTGCTTGCAAATGAGCCTTACTAATCTTTGCTTGCAAATGAGCCTTTGGATGGATGTCTTTGATCTTACTAATCTTTGCTTCCAAATGAGCTGGTCTTGTATACATGATGATGCTGAGAAACCCCATCATACTAAACTGCTGGTCTCTTATTTAATGTACTATGCCAGGAAGGAAATTCTGTGTAGGTGGAACTCATCTGCCCTTCCTGCTGTGCTGTTCTGCGAGACTATGATTAATATTGCCCCGTCTCTGTACAATATTAAACTGCAATTGTCCCTGGAAGTGTGAAAAGATTTGGCTTCCCTAGATGCTCCAGTAGTCTGATCAGGTGTTGGGAATTCTCTATTTAGGCCATCCTGGGGGAAATTAATCATTTTTTCTGCACTACCCCTTTTTTCCTCTTACCCTATCCCTTCCCCCTTTTTACCTTGCCCTTTTCATTCTCAAATGCATACTTTCTGCACTCTTACCTGCTATTTGAGGGATATGTATTTTACACAGTACTGTTTTTTTATGCTTGGACTATATCACTATACCATATGTGTACTTATGTAATGAACATGCCAATTTTTGTTTTGTAAGAGAATTGTACTGCTTTTACTATTTTAATAAAGCAATCCTGTTTAGTAAAAAAAATAGTGCTCATTGTAATCAGAGGGGTTGATTTGCTAAGGCAAAAAGATGGTTAACTTCATAAGGGAAGTTATACTTTGCAGGAGAATTTCCCCAAAGCATAGTGAAAGGTGAAGTTCTCCTGACTTCCATTATCCAATTGTATGCAAACAAAACTGCAAGGTTTTTGTATTTTCCTTGCATTTGATTGGGTATTTTTTTCAAAGGGGAATTTCACCACATTCACTAAGCTCTGGGGAAAATCCTCTTGTAAAGCTTATTTGCCTTTAGAAAATCAACCCCTTTGTCAGTGTGACAAACTTGAAATGCACAGAGACAGAAAACAGAATCAAGTCACATGGAAACAGGACCTGAAGTGGAGGGTTTTTATTGTGATATTCTGGTACCCTGAAGAGGTGTAAGAAAACAGTAAGGTACAGCCCGCAGGACTCTGCAGGATCACAGGAGGTAAACAGGGTGAAAAAACAAAAGGTGTAAGTCCTCAAGTAACAATCCAGGGCACAATGGGAGACATAGCAGGGTCTTGATACAACAATATGGCACAGCAGAGGGCAAGTCTTAATTGGCAATATGATCCAACATCCAGTAAGTCCAAGTGCACAAGCGGCAATACAGGGAGAACAAAGATCAATCAATGGGGATGCAGGGCAGTAAGCACAGGATAAAAGTCACAGGACACCTGTTCACAAAGCAGCAATAGAAGGAAAACAGTTAATAGGAAGACAATAATTACAGGACACCAGGGGGGACTACTCACACTGGTGGCTTCTGATGATTGTGGAGCATTCAAAGTCAGGTGAAAGGCCAGGGTTGGCACAGGAGACTGACTCTTGAAACAGTATATTCTTTAAACTTCATTGATGAAGCTTAATAGACAAAATTGGGAAGTGATTTCAATATGTTGCAGCTGTCTGTGAGACAGTGAGTGTACTATATGATTTTGAGAGAAGATCCTGATCCTCAAGTGTGCCCAGATGCACACCAATGCTGGCATGTGGAGCAGGTGATATGGATGCATCCTTCCTCTGTGAGCCTGCTTAGTGAATTATGGGGAATTTCCAAGAAGGAATTTGGGATATATAGCTTTATCAGATCCTTTAGATATGTGTGGCTAGGGTTCCTAAGCATAAAATGACTGAAGAGCAGTGGAAAATTACTTCATTATATAGACCAGAGAAGTAAAGCCAAAAGACTGCATATATTTGAACCAAACCAGTAGCACCTAAACAAAGAAAAACAGCATTTATATTATTATTGTTATTATTATTATTATTACTAATAAAGAAAGTTTTGACATTATTTACTGTAAGGCAAGATTAAAATCCAATTGGATGATTGCCTCAGATTATTACAATTATCCCCTCTCTTTAAATCTAAGAAAATGTTCTTTAAACACAGTACTGTGCAAACATTTTAGGCAGGTGTGAAAAAATGCTATATTAAGAATGCTTTCAGAATTAGAAATGTTAATAGTTTATTTTTTATCAAAATGAAATGTAATTGACCAGAAAAGAAATGCAAATCAAATCAATATTTGGTGTGACCAACCTTTGCCTTCAAAAACATAATCAGTTTTTAATTTTTTCTGGATAAACATGCGCACATTTTTTTAAGGAACTTGGCAGGTAGGTTGTTCCAAACATCTCTGAGAACTAATCATAGATCTTCTGTGGATATAGGGTGCCTCAAATCCTTCTTCCTATTCATGTAATCCCAGATAGGCTCAATGTCATGACAATTTGGGGCCAATCACCCTACTCCTTGGTAGTATGGCATGAAGGATAGGTATCTGCCTGTATTTCTCAGCAATGAGGCCAACATTTATTCTGACTAATGCTCCAACTCTGTTTACAGAAATGCAGCCCCAGACTTGCAAGGAACCTCCACAATGCTTCCCTGTTGCCTGCAGACACTCATTATTGTACTGATCTCCACCCCTTTGCAAACAAACTGTCTCTTGCTACAGCCAAATATTTCAAAGCTTAACTCATCAGTCCAGAGCACCTGCTGCCTTTTTCCTGCTCCCCAGTTCCTATGTTTTCATGCCTAGGACTTGGAAACAAGGCTAAATTACTCCACTAAAAGGATACCTTGCTTTCAGAGGTACAGTTTAGGCAAAATAGAGGCAATTCACATGATGAAGAGGTAAAAATGGCCTTGATGAATATTCTGGAGTACTGGCCAAATTAGGAATGAATCTGGGTCCACCTAACCCAATTTATGTGTCTCTGATATAAAATAGTAGCATATGAACAAAAGTTGCAACAGCAGTCCAGCTATAGGAGATCATAGGTATCTCTGCAACCTCCTATCTTAAGTCATCATTTTCTACTCTGCTGCCTGTATTACAAAAACCACATTGGGCACTGTGAATCATACCCTTCTCTACTGTGTCATTCTCTACAAATACAGATGCTGGGTGGTACTGTATGTTTTTGGGTGTTTCTATAGTTAATTACTGACACCTGAAGCTAAAACTAACTTTCAGATTTGCAAAGAGTATTGCTGTTCCTTCCAGGTGTACTATATACATTTTAAAGATTTTAGCAACATTTTATTGCAGATTCTTTTCTGTTTTTTATTTTTAAGATATTGCCTTGAGTCTTTGCCAGCTGTTTTCTCAAACACTAGTAAGAGTTAGGGTCTGCCTTCACTTTAACTCTCCTATTAAGCTCAGTGTTGTGATTTGTAATGAGGCAAATGAGAATTCAAATTTTTTCAAAACTCCGGTGAAAAACCATCAATTTCAGAAACAAAATTGCACAATTTAGTCAAATGCATTGATGTTAATAAGAAGGAAACACACAAGATGGCTTTTGGTGTTTTTTAAGAATTCAGTGGGCTTTAGATGATTACAGATGCTGCTTGCAACTATCCTTGTCTTCTTCCTGTAAGAAATGCAAAGGACCTCTCATTCTGTTGCTCATTTGTTTTAACCCTTTGATTGGCACAAAGTATGAAATGTGTTCTTGTCAGTTAAAGGGTTATATTTGAAAATGGTTTGTGCATTTTCAAGTGGCTGTGGCACAAAACTAAGTAAAAATAACCAGAAGAAGGGAGTCAACAGAAATTACTGCAAGGTTATGAGTCTGTTTGACTAGAAAGAGAATGGGTTAGGGATGTATTTGAATTAAATCTTTTAAACTGAAGCCATAAAAAAGCCAGTAAAATATTTTGCCAAGCTTTTAGGATATTGGTTTTATGTCTGTTTGTTTAGTGAGGGTGGAAACGCATTTTAATATATCTCTTGAATTCACTCAATTCTTTGTCTCTCTAAACATACAGTCATTTATTACACAGCAGATATCAACATTGACAGGGAAAGATACAGTACATGGCAGTACAGTGACCCTCATGTTCTTTGTTGGACAGCTTAACTCAAAAGGACAGATAGCGATCTCTGTTTTACAAGTCACACTGTACACACCATTAAACTAAGCTCTCTGGAATTTTTGCAGAGACCAGTGGAAAACATTGGGCCGTCGCTATGTATAACATATGCTAAAATATATGAAAAAACCCGGACAGTCATTATTTATTCCAATTCCAAACAACCATTTGGCTTCAGAAATTATTCTGAAATGAAAAAAAATCAGGGCCTTGGAAGCTTGGAAAACATGATGTAGAACTGAGAAAATTTACAATACCCATTTGAGTGTATTTATTCATTATTTATTTATTTCAGGTACTTATATAGCGCTGTCAATTTACGCAGCGCTTTACATATATAGTGTACATTCACATCAGCCCCTATCCCTCAAGGAGCGTACAATCTATTTGGGTAGTTTTTTGCTAACATTCCTTTTTAACAATAATATATTGTACTGATGATATAGAGAATAAAAAAAAAGATATTATAAAGAATATAGATATTAATTGTTGATTTATATTTTACTTAAAGTGTATGCAAACCGTAACAATGAACTTTTCTTATTGCTCCCTTTTAACCTTAATAAATATACCATTGATATATCTTTTCAATAAAGGCCAAAAATACATGTTGATCTTGCCAGGAATTCAGAGCTGTCCTATCCACATGTCCTGTCTTATCACAGTGAGGGTAATTTATCATCCCAGTTCTTGGTTTACAGAACAATTTTTCCTATGAGGGCTGACACCATTCAGTCCACAAAAATGCTGTGTGTTGTAAACCCAGAACTAGAAATTAGGGAGCAGAGTTCATTTTTGGCACATCAACATGTATTGTTCTGTACCTGTAAGGTCAGAGTCTTTACAGAGATAAAACACGGGGAAATGGTCATCTATTGCAGAGATGTACAACATATGCCTTTTTTACACATGACTTGAGGCATATCTGTAATTTATTCAGTTAAGGCAAAGTGGCAGATTTTTAAAATACATTTAACATATGTATACCAACTGTTTTGTAAATAAACAAGGTCTTGTGTAATGGTGATGTCACATTCAGTAGGAAGAGCTAATTAATTACACAAACTGTAACTAAGTATGACCCCCTAAAGCTTGTGTTGTAGTTATGCTTTTAGTAAGTGATGATTAGGAGATGTTTGCTTTGGGTTGCACTTCATGTTAGTTATGCCTATGTACAATATAGAAAGTTTTAGATTTACTGTTTATTTGGTTTACAATCATAAACTGACAATAGTAATCTGATTACTTAAAAAATGAATACTACAATTTGTGCATGTCTGGATAGTGAAAATAGAAAAGATTACTTTTTTAAATACTCAATTACACATGGAATGCAAGTAGCCCAAGCAGTGGAAAGATATGCCAGCATATGCTCACTATTACAGCTAGCAACAGTTTAAAACAGTATCCATTTTTTTTGTCTATGGTATTTGATCACCTCTTTTTGTATCAGTGCAAGATCCCCCTTCTTTCATTCCCCCTATAAGCAGCTGATTATGGATGTGCATGACGAAAAAATTAGTTTTGTTTTATTTTGGATTCATCTGTTAAGTCAATCTTTTTTTTTGTCATATTCCTTATGTTAGAATGATTTGTTTTCAGAATTTGTTTCATATATCAAAATTGTTTTGTGTATTTGTTGATCTGAGTTAGTCCATATTTTGTAAGATTCGGATTCATTCATTGTTTCCAACCGCAATTGTTTTGCGACTTGTTTGCAACTTGTGTGCGACTTTGACGCAACTTGCTTGCGGATTCGATTGGACTTGTATGTCTTGCAACTTGATTTAAACTTTTTTTTTTTTTTTTTTTTTTTTTTTTTTTAATTTAAATATTTATTAGTTTTTCATATTATTACAAAAAATTCCAAAAGAAGAGGTAACAATACATATAAATATCCCATACATTTCTACCTTACCCCTTCTAATAAATCTTTTCTTTCCCTCCCCTCCCTGCCCTTTCCCGCCCCCCTTCCCCCTCCCTCCACTTAGCACGTTCTATACTCTCTCGAGGCACAATAGTATCTTAATTTATAATTTTCTATACTTCTCTTTCATTCCTGAGTTTTCCCATTTTTCCCATCTTGTATAGTATATTCCCATCCTATCTTCCTGCATATAGTAAGATCTTTCCATTCTACTTATCTGATTTACTCTGTTGATCCAATCCTCCTCCTTCGGCACCTCTGTTTTTTGCCAGAACTTGGGTATCAACCCCTTTGCAGCGTTTAGATAGTACCATATGCCTGATTCTTTATATTTATTTACTGAGATCCCAGCATTATGTAGAAGACACATCGTTGGGTCCAGCCCTATGTCATTTCCAGTTATTATTTCTATTGAGTTCACTATTGTCTTCCAGAAAGCCTGAATTTTCGGACATTGCCACCATATGTGAAACACCGTGCCCTCCTCCCCGCAACCTCTCCAACACATTTTAGAATTCTCCCTCCTCATCTTGTGCTCAATACTCGGTGTAATATGCCATCGTGTCAGACATTTATAATTAATCTCCACGTCTCTCATACAAACATTCTCGTGTATCAATCTATACATCTTGTTCTGTTGGTCCTCATCCAACACCACCTCCATATCTCTTTCCCATTTCGTTATAAAAATTAACTTTGTGTCTGTGTCTAATTCTGTGAGTATTCTATAAACTTTAGCAATACCGTGTTTCCCATCTCTACGTGTTTCTAACAACCTTTCAAACCTATTCCAATCCTTTTTTAATCTCAGGGGTTTTGGTAGTTTTCCAATAAAACATTTTAACTGATGATATTTCCACTCGTCTATTCCAATAAAACTTTCTCCCTTCTTCTCTTTTAATTCTTTAAATGGTCTCAATTCCCCCTCATCCAATACATCTCTCAGTTGGATATCTTCCCTTTTAAACCATCTACCTGATATCTCATCCTTTCCTGGGGGGAAATAATCGGAATTTACGAGAGGCATTAATATAGAATTGAATTCCCATTTCCTATTTTTGTGTAAATTATCCCATTCCCTTAAGACATTTAAGGTGTAAATACTTGTGCTTTCTTTAATTCTTCTAAAATGTGCTGGGACCCATATCATCTTACTCAGACTAATCCCACTCAATTCGTTTTCAATTTGTACCCAACTCTTCCCCTTGTGGTTGAATGTCCAATCATAAATTCTTGCTAAAATTACTGCTTTATAGTATCTCTTGACATCAGGTAATCCCATTCCCCCTTTCTCTTTAGTTCTACTCAATATTTCGTATGCTATTCTTGGTTTTTTATTCCTCCAAATATATCTTATTAACATTTTTTTCATTATCTTAAAAAAGGCCTCTGGGAGTTTAATTGGGACCATTTGGAATCTATACAGTATTTTAGGTATGATTACCATTTTAACTAGGTTTATACGTCCTATCCATGATGGGTTTCCTCCTTCTAATATTTTTAGTTCTTCCTTGGTCTCATTTAATAAAGAAATATAATTTAATCTATACAGCTGTTTATATGAGATAGCCAGTTTTATTCCTAGGTATTTTAAATCTTTTTCTCTCCATGTAAAGGGGAACTCTTTTTGTAGCTTTTCCTTTTCACTCTTTGGTACATTAATGTTCAAGATCTCTGTTTTTGTTGGATTAATTTTTAAATTTGATAAATCGCCATATTCCTTCAAGATCTTTATTATATTAGGTAATGTTATTCGAGGGTTGTCTACATAAAACAATAGGTCGTCCGCGAAGGCCGCAACTTTATGTTCTATATTTCCTATCTGGATTCCCTTTACCGCTCCACTATTTCTTATCGTAGACAGGAGGGGTTCCAATGACAGAACAAACAGCAAGGGGGACAGTGGGCAGCCCTGTCTTGTTCCATTGGACATTCCAATGGATTCCGACCTCTCCCCATTTACCGTGATAATTGCGGTGGGCTCTCTATATAGTTTACCTATCCACTCCCGCATTCTCTCTCCAATCCCCAACACTTCTAAGTTGTCCATCATGAAGGCCCAGTCCACTCTATCGAACGCCTTCTCGGCGTCAATGGACAGTAGTACCACCGGGGCCTTCCCTTTTCTACTTTTCTGAATGAGCATCAGAGTTCTCAACCCATTGTCTCTACCCTCTCTCCCTGGGACAAAGCCCACCTGATCTCCGTGAATCCATTCAGGCATTAGATCTTTCAGCCTATTTGCTAGGACCTTTGCGTACAACTTAGTATCGATGTTCAATAGTGAAATTGGTCTATAACTAGAACACTGGGAAGGGTCTTTTCCCTCCTTTTGAATGAGTACAACATGGGCCTGAAGAGATTCTCCTCTACCCTCCATCCCTCCTCCCAGTTCATTCATATACTTCTTCAGCTTAGGTAACAATATTTCACTGTATTTTTTATAGTACTTAACTGTATACCCATCCGGGCCTGGACTTTTTCCACCCCCTGTACTTTTTAATGCTACTTTTATTTCATCCTGGGAAATTTCCGCATCCAGGGCATTCAATTGTATTTCACTTAACTTTGGTAATCCTGCATTTTTTAAATATATCATCCTTTTTTCATTAATATCCTTTACATTTTCCTTTAAAGGGCCATGGGGGCTAATATTATACAGTTTTCTATAGTATTCCGTGAATACTTTAATAATCCCTTTGGTTGAATAAACCAATTCTCCTTTAGAATTTTTTATCCTTTCTATATAGTTTCTATTTTTCTTTTTATTCAGAGCTCTCATTAAATATTTTCCTGGTCTGTCGCCCCATCTATATCTTTCATTTAGTACTTTGTTATATACTCTTCTCCTCTCTTCGTCCATCAATCTCTCTAATTCATCTTTTTTATCCATTAACTTCTGTCTTATTTCTCTTGTTATTTTCTTCTTTTGTATCTGCTCTAGATCCAGGATTTCTTTTAGGAGCCCACTAACCCTCTCTCTTCTTTCTCTTTTCTTCCTTGCTCCCATCGCAATCAGGATACCTCTTATATATGCCTTGTGACTTTCCCAAACTGTGGCTGTTGATACTTCCTCTGTCTCATTCTCCTTAAAATATAGCTTGATCTCTTCCCCAATCTTCTGAGCTATGTCCTCATCCAAAAGAAGGGCCTCATTTAACCTCCATCCTAAACCTCCCGTCCACCGTCTTCCCCATCCTATTTTCATTGTGACAGGGGCATGATCCGAGAACGTACTCATCTCTATTTCTATTTTAACCAATAGCTCTATGAGTTGATGATTTATCAAAATATAATCCAACCTCGAATATATCTCATGTGCCTTAGAGAAGAAGGTGTAGTCTCTGTCTCTCATATGCATTATTCTCCAAGTGTCCACCAGCTGGTACTCGTGGATCACCTTCTTCAAAGCTCTCAGAGACCCACCCCCCTCTCTCCGCACAGGGGAGGTTGCATCCTTTTGGGGATCCATGCAGAGATTTAAGTCTCCTGCTACTATCAAATGCCCTTTTTTAAAGTCCATCAGTTTTTTCAACAGCCCCTTCAAGTAGATCTCCGGCTTTTTGTTGGGGCAATATATATTGGCTAAAGTACACTCGATTCCCTGTAATTTACCTTTCAAAAATAGGAATCTCCCCTCCGGATCAGTTCTTCTATCCTCCAGCTCGAATCTCATGTTCTTTGCCAACCCTATTGCCACCCCTTTTGCTCTTTTAATTGGGGAGTCAGCATAATACCATGTTGGATAATATTTTGATTTTAATTTCACATTTGACTCTATCTCAAAATGTGTTTCCTGTAAAAATACAACTGACGATGCCCTGTGGTGTAGCTCTTTAAACAACTTAAATCTTTTCCCAGGACAGTTCAACCCATTCACATTATATGTTATAACCTGTATTTCTTCCATCCTTCTTAAATCTGTCTATCTTTCTTCTAATAAACCTCTTTCTATTAGGCCCTTCTATCGTGCAACATTTTAACCCCACCTCCCCTCCCCCCTCATCCTCCCACCCGACCCCCATCTCCCACTCCCCCTCCCTCCCCCCCTCTCTTTTTTTTCCCCTACCCGTTTTTAGGCTTATAAACTGCCTACAAATCATTTGTGGATCTATTTCCACCTTTGATTTAAGACTTAGGGCGTAAGCTCCGCCCATGGACGGCTCTCCTCTCCTCCGACCCCCCCAGATCTCTTCTCTCTAACGTCCAGGCTCAAGAAGAATCTTAACTTCCCTCCCCTCACCAGAATGTTCTGAGGGACCTCAACATCCGGAGGGGAGAGATCAGGGGCGAGAGACGGAAGCAGGAGAGAGAGAAAAAAAAAAAAAAAAAAAAAAAAAAAAAAAAAAAAAAAAAAAAAAAACACATAATTTCTACTTAATTCTCCCTCCCTTCCCTCCCCAACCCCAAAATCTCCCTCCCCCTCCCCCCGACCCGCTGCCAGTCCTCTTTCCTCGTAACATCTGTATCTCCTTTATCTTCTTCTTCTTCTTCCCACCCCGCCATCTCAATTCTTTGCAAATCCAGTCTCTCGCAAAAGACCCTTAGTTCCTCCGGAAATCTCAAGTAGGCTGTGACCCCGTTTTTCCAGCCAATCAGAGATGCTGAGATACCCCATCTATACTGCACATTCTGTTTCCTCATTTGCTCCAACAGGGGTCTCAGGGATCTCCTTCTCCATAGGGTCTCTGCTGTTAAGTCTGCATAAATTTGGATAGTCAAATCTCTATACTTAATTAATGATCTTCCTTTGGTCTTCTTCCAAATCTCATCTTTGACCCCAAATTTTTGGAACTGTACAATTATGTCTCTCGGTCTTTCCTTCTCATTAGCCTGTTTGAGCTTTCCTATTCTAAACACTCCGTCTAACTTGATCCCGTCTGTTTCAGGTCTATCTCTTATGGAGTTAAAGATTTTTTTCACTAGTTCATATAGTGTTTCGCCTTTTGCAGTCTCTGGAATTCCTCGTACCCTAAGGTTACACCTTCTTTCTTTATTTTCTTGGGCTTCCATCCTATAGATCAATTTTTTCTGAATGTTTTCCTGTTGGTTTATTTTTTTCCTTAAGTTATCGAAGTTTTGAGCTTGAATTTTAACTTTCTCCTCTGTTTCTTCTATTCTTGAAAGCAGGTGCCCTAGGTCATTGCGAATAGCTGTCATTTCATGTTTTATCATTTTTTCCAGGTTCTGAAACATTTCTATCATCTCCTTCTTGTTTGGTGCTTGTAGTTCCCCATCTGATTTTCTTTTTCCCGAACCGTCCTCTATTTGTTGGCTGCAGCTGCTATTCATGCCCAATGATAACCTCGGACTATTACCTGAACTAATGTCCATTTCCCCTTTTGTGCTTGTGCCCTGGGCCCTTTCTGGCGTAATATTTCCATATGATGTAAATTTCTTTATTGTTCCTGTTTGAGACCCTTTGGGCCCTGCTGCCTTGGGACCCTTATTCTTCATATCCTCTGTGAAATTTCTGTTATTAAAATTTTTTTTTTTTTTTTTTTTTTTTTCTTTCCTTCTATATCTTCAAGATGGGATTGTACCTCTCCTTTATAATTTCTGTACCAGACAAACTTGCAATTTTTTATGTTTTATTTTCCTAGGACACCTGAGCCTCCTCTCTTCTTCTCTTCTTACCCCTGGAAATCCTCCCCTCCCCTTTCACCTCCTGGTCTCCTATGTCACTCTGGGATCCACAACACAGCAACACAATAAGTCTCCAGTAGTTCTCACTCACCCTTCCCTTCTCAAGACGGTAGCTCCATGCTTGTACGGGGGGCCATCGCTACTGCTCAATCCTGGGAGGGGGGATTTCTCAGGGTTTCCGATGATGTGTTATTTTTCTTTCCCTCTTCTTTTCCTTTCCTTTTTCCTCTCTTCTTCTTTTCCTCCTTAGGGTTCGTCCCAAGGAGGCAGGATGGGAATCCTGGTATTCCTGGCTCCACCAGGTCCAGGTGCGGACATCCAGATAGGTAGGGGGGTATAGGCAGCAGTGAGCGTCTCCCTATCACATCGGGGAGACAGCCGGCTTCCAATTTCCCACGCCTCTCCTTCCCCCTGTCCGCCTTAGGCCGGCCGGCGTCCCTGCTTCCCAGGGATGCACCGCGGCTGGTCACGTGCCCCGGTCGCGCCTCCTCGTCTCCCGGCAACCAGGCTCAGCGTCCCAGTCTCTCTCCACTACTCTCCGGCTTCAACCGCGCACCGCTGCCCATTGAAGAAAGCCCCCCAGACCGAGGTATTTCTTTGCCAACTAGGGCTCCATACCGCTGGGGGGAATTAAGACCGAATAGAGGGGGGGTCGGTCAGAGAGGGCTCGTGCGAGAGCTCCTAGCTCGAGCTCTCCGCCGCCGCCATCGTCAGGCTCCACCCACCAGCGAACTTGATTTAAACTTGCTTGCGATTTCAGTGCAACTTGGTTTTGGCCACTAATAACAATACAGAGTGTGACACATATTATTGAACTTACAATAACCTCTGAAGTTGTAAACTAATAAAACACATAAAAAATTAATTTGTTCTGTTATAATTTCATTTTGGATTCATAAAATTGTGTTACTATTGTAATTCAGAGATTCGGATGCATCAGAATTTCAGAATAACAAAAATCTCATCTGAATTTTGATTTATAACAAAAAGAATTGCGCATGTCTACAGCTGATATTGATATGAGCCAATATCAACCTTCATTGAAAAAATATTTGTTTCTTATGCTTAACTGCCCCAGTTACAAAACTGTGGTCTGTCAGTTAGCTAGAATAGGCAATTTTACATTCAGGTTTATTATACGTAACTTTTTAAACACTTAGAAAGTATCACAGAGTTTACCTTCTGTTCTCTCTGGCAGATGTTCTTGGTGAAATACAATGTTGAATCCTGGTCCCAAGGAAACCAATGTTGTGTGGGGAATGTTGTAATGCTATGCTACAAAGAGCTGGATAGAGGGAGCAGGGTGCATACTATCTTTATGATAAATTATTATAATGCAAAAGACTATAAATTCTGTAAATTATATATTAGAAGATTAATGACAGCACACAAGACATAGCTAAATACCAACTAAGAACAAAGAAATATGTGTTAATTTCCCTGTAACATATCAAACGAGACAGACACAGTTATACATTGCAAAACTAACATAAACAGATTTGCCAAGTCCATCAATTACTGCTAGCCTGTCTTCCAATGTTTTATGGGACAGAGAGAAATGTATATTCAATGGGTAATTATGTCTTCAGAAAGCAATCAGCTCTAGCTTTATGTGCAGGAGTAAATCAATCTTCCTGTTATCAACTTTTGTAAGATTTCTCATGTTTAGTATGACTTAGATTTCTGCAAACATGCAGGTATCTTATTGCCTATGTCATGCTTTACAGTAATATCTCTATATATGTTAATGAAGAGAACAAGCGAAACAAAAGGGATAACACTGAAGTTTATGCTGCCTCATACTATACATTTCTCTGAAAACTATCTGAGCTGAATATTGCAAAGCTTTCAAATAAATACGAACACCAATACAAAAAAAAGTCCCTACTTGACCAGGACTCCAGCACCCATAGTTTCCCTCCAGCTACAACCTGCAAGACAGTACTTACATTTCAAATTACATAATGACCAGCTATTGCTTTTTTAGGGAGCATTGATCTATGAAGTAATTTGCCACCCTCACTGGTGACCTCACATTACTGAAGAAGAAAGCAGTTATGTGATATCAGCATGAGGAACCAATGAGAGCTCCCAGGTGTAACAAGGTTTTGAATATCATAAATCCATTAGCATTAAACAATGGGGAGTACTCTGCCTTCATCTACATGATAAAGCCATGGCACACAGATGCAGCACTCTCCTAGTTAGGCTGCTAGATGCATTTCATTTTTGACTCCTGTAATCAAGGAAGAAGAGATTGTTTGGCCTGGTCTGTTCAGGGCTTCACAGGCTGAGAGTTTGATTGCTTCTCCCTGCCTCTAGAATTGTTTAGATCTTAGGGAGAGATAAATAGCTGCCTGAATATTTATCAGACCCTACCCAATCCCTGGGTATGTGTGCTCTGATGGTGACTGGAGAAGCTGATAAATAGTCTGAAGCCTGGAGAAAATTGTCTTCCCCAGCAAGGAAACCTTCCCAACCTTAGAGGGGGCTGTTTCCCCTTTGAGGCATCAGAGCTAGATCCTTTTAAGAGACCTAGAACTGGCTGCAAGACTTCACCAAAGGGATCTGGTCTAGAGAAGGACTGTCTTACCCACAGGAAGGTATCCAGAGGAAGCTGGAGGGTGGCAGGTGTCCTAAGGATATGTGAGTGATTACCCTGCACTATACAGTGTTTCTGAAGTTGCAATTGGTACCTACACCTGTGCAATTGTGCAGGGTAACCAGGTACCAAAGAGGCTTACATTGTGGCTTTCAGACTGTTCAGAAAGATACTGTACCTCATGGCCTTCAGTTCTGAAGGTTTATACTGTCCTCACTGATGTTTCTAGTCATTTTGAAGTATCCCATGCCCAATTACTCTTCTTTTATAAGTTCTGAAAGCAAGTAATTACAGAAAGATAAAATCCTAGACTGCTTATTGGACCCAGAGTGAATGGACTGTTGCTTGGGTGGCTGATGGCCTCTTTACTGTTTTGGAGGAGGACCAGTTAAACCAGTTAAAGTGAGAGGCCCACATGGAGCCTCTCACAAGGATTTTTTCTTGCCACTTGAAGACCTTCATTTTAAACCCTCTTCAGGTCCAGGCCTTTTTTTTCAGATTTCAGCACTGAGATACTGTAACCAACAATTACTTGGGCATGCAACACTGTACTCAAAAGCATTTTTTGTAATTTATTTGCACAGATAGAGCTTTCTTTTGGTGGTACTTAATATGGATTTTTTTTACTATATAAAGGAAAAAGACTGAAATTTTTGTTTAAAAAAAAAGGTTTCACTTTAGTTTCTCTTTGCAAAATAACCTTTTAAGTAAATGTAGGCCAAAATATGTTTTGATACATTTATTTGATAAAAAATAACCCAAATCAGTCTATATTATTTAGTCTGTTTGAAAGTTAGTCTACAAACTATATCTATATTTGAAATTTCCCATCCCTGATGTTATTGACTGCCTATCTCCTTCTTAAGGCCCTAAAATGCCAGGATAGTACAAATACCCCCACAGTGACTACTTTTTTGAAATTGTAATTTTTTGCCACAATTTTTTTTGGAAACCAAAGGTACATTCTTTTTTTTAACTACAATGTAGTCATTTTAACAAATTATTTATCACAAACAGCATGGGCATACTTACAGTTGCAAGAAAAAGTATGTGAACCCCTTGGGATTCCGTGGAGTTTTGCATGAATTGGGCATAAAATGTGCTCTGAACGTCATCTAAGTCACAACAATAGAAGAACACAGTCTGCTGAACATAATACTACACAAACATTAGATGTTGTCATGGTTTAATTGCACATAACATGTAAACATTCACAGTGCAGGGAGGAAAAAGTATGTGAACCTTTGGACTTAATAACTGGTTGACCCTCCTTTGGCAGCAATAACCTCAACCAAACGTTTCCTGTAGTTGCAGATCAGACCTGCACAACGATCAGGAGTCATTTTGGATGACTCCTCTTCACAAAACTGTTTCAGTGTAGCAATATTCTTGGGATGTCTGGTGTGAATCGCTCTCTTAAGGTCATGCCACAGCAATTCAATGGGGTTGAGGTCAGGACTCTGACTGGGCCACTCCAGAAGGCATATTCTGTGCTGTTGCAGCCATTGTTTTGTTGAATGACTTGTATGCTTTGGGTCATCATTGTCCTGTTGCATCACCCATCCTCTGCGGAGCTTCAGTTGGCGGACAGATGGTCGTATGTTTTCCTGCAAAATGTCTTGATAAACTCTGTAATTCATTTTCCCATCAATGACAACAATCCGTCCAGGCCCTGAGGCAGCAAAGCAGCCCCAAACCATGATGCTCCCTCCGCCATGTTTCACAGTGGGGATGAGGTTTTGATGTTGGTGTGCTGGGCCTTTTTTTCTCCACACATAGTGTTGTGTGTTCTTCCCAAACAACTCAATCTTGGTTTCATCTGTCCACAGTATATTCTACCAGTAGTGCTGTGGAACATCCAGGTGCTCTTTTGCAAACTTCAAACGTGCTGCAATCTTCTTTTTGGACAGCAATGGCTTCCTCCGTGGTGTCCTCCCATGTACTCCATTCTTGTTTAATGTTTTCCTTATTGTAGATGTGTCAACAAAAATGTTAGCATGTGCCAGAGATTTCTGTAGGTCTTTAGCTGACACTCTGGGATTCTTCTTTACCTCATGCAGCATTCTGCGCTGTGCTCTTGCAGTCATTTTTACAGGACGACCACGCCTAGGGAGAGTAGCAACAGTGCTAAACTTTCTCCATTTGTAGACAGTCTGTCTTACCATGGACACATGAACATCAAGGCTTTTGGAGATACTTTTGTAATCCTTTCCAGCTTCATGCAAGTCAACAATTCTTGATCGTAGGTCTTCTGAGAGCTCTTTTCTGCGAGGCATGGTTCACATCAGACAGTGCTTCTTGTAACCAGTAAACCCAAAACAGGTGTGTGTTTTTTAAGGGCAGGACAGCTGTCAGCAACACATCCAATATCATCACACTGATTGGAGTCAAGGTTGGCTCACTCCTGGCTCCAATTAGCTCTGGGAGACGTCATTAAGCTAGGGCCTCACATACTTTTTCCTCCCTGCACTGTGAATGTTTACATGTTATGTGCAATTAAACCATGGCAACATCTAATGTTTGTGTAGTATTATGTTCAGCAGACTGTGTTCTTCTATTGTTGTGACTTAGATGACGTTCAGAGCACATTTTATGCCCAATTCATGCAAAACTCCACGTAATCCCAAGGGGTTCACATACTTTTTCTTGCAACTGTATAATTACACCACAAAAACATATTCCCCTACTCCTGCCAAGTATGGAGATACTATATGTATGAGATTTTTCCTTTGACAAGATGCATAGAGGGGCCCAAAATTTAAAAAGCACCTGCAGGCTCAGTGAACCACTTGGTCTTTTTTCTGCTGTCACTCTTGCTATGTAGACTTTCAAGGAGCATACATTTTGTAAATGGTTTCTTGAATACCTATTACATTTCTCAAAGCCTTGAAGTTCCAGGGCAAAGGAAAAAAAATCACCAAAACATGAACCCATTTTTCAAAGTACAGTATTTATTTAGAGGTATGGTCTTTTGAAGATCATATT
This sequence comes from Staurois parvus, assembly GCF_062004578.1. NCBI lineage: Eukaryota > Metazoa > Chordata > Amphibia > Anura > Ranidae > Staurois > Staurois parvus. The sequence continues at coordinate 375,319 of NW_028318882.1, forward strand.
TTTGCCACAAGTTTTTGGAAAATGAAAATTAATTTTTTACTCACAGTTGTCAATTAATAAGATATTTCTCACAAACAGCATGGACATACTTAGAATTACACCTCAAAATACAATCTGTTACTAGTTGGAAGGTAACAACATGTGAAACCTTTTCAAAGTCTAGCCACATAGAGGAGCCCAAAATCCAAGGAGCGCCTTCTCATTTTTGAAGGCTCTGGAGCATCGTGATAGTAAAAACACCCATAAAATTACCACATTCTGAAAAGCAGATACCCCAAGGTATTTGCAAGAGGCATTATAAGTATTTTAAAGATTTCCGCCACAAGCTTTTTTTAGAAAAAAAAAAAACAAAGTTGTCAACTAATACGATATTCCTAACACAGAGTAAGGGAATATTTAGAACTACACCCTAAAAAAAGTATCTGCTACTTTTCTTGAGTATAGGGATACCAATACCACCTGTGTGTTTACTTTTTTGCAGCCAAATGCATAGAGGTGTCACAAATCCAAGGAGCATTTTCAAGCTTTCAGACAAGATTCAAAATCTATGCAGGTTGCGGTCGATGCATTTTTTTGGCATGTTTTACGCTACGTTTTGCATTTTTGAACGCACTTTTTTAATGGTTTTTTTATATGTTTTGTGGGTTTTTTAGGCTAATAGGAAAATATGACAGTTCTGTTCAGGTAGTGCAATTTTGAAGCAACTTTATACTCTCTGGCACTCAAATAGCATCAAAATAGTGCAGGAACCTTTATGTGTCCAAGGGTTGGAACCCTAGCTGTAACCAGTAGGGTTAGCGTTAGTCATTGGGGTTAGGGTTTGCAGTAATGGTTAAGGTTAGTGTTCTAACCCTATCAATTACCGATCCTAACTCTAACCCTAACATTTAACCCTAACCCTAGCCCTTAACCCTAACCCTAACATTTAACTCTAAGATTTAACCTTAACATGTAATCCTAACTTTAGCCCTTAACCCTAATACTAACATTTAACCCTATCTCTAACATGCAAATGTTCATACATAAAGAACCCTGCACTACTTTGAAGAAACTTTGATACTACTTGAGTGCCAGAGAGTGTAAAGATGTATCAAAGTCACACCACATGAACAGAACTGTCATACTTTCCTATTAGCCAAAAAAGCGACTTCAGACACATAAAGGTTCCGGGACTATTTTGATGCAACTTAAGTACCGGAAAGTGTAAAGGCACATCAAAGTTGCACTACATGAACAGAATTGTCATACTTTAGTATTAGCCAAAATAAAGTGAAATGCTTAAAAAATGTAACACTTGCTGGCACTTGCAATACTCTGGCACTCAAGTAGCACCAAAGTCTCTATATGAACAGAGCTGTCATACTTTCCTATTATCCAGAATATGTGACTTTGGACACATCAAGGTTTCTGACCTACTTTAAAGTGACTTTGATGCTACTTAAATACCAGAAAGTGTAAAGTCGCATCAAAGTCACAATATATGAACAGAATTGTCATAATTTCATATTAGCCAAAAAAAATGCAAAATGTATCAAAAACACAGCACTTGTATTTTTAGTGTGGGTCCAATGAAGTCTATTGCACGCAAAAAATGCTATCTGTTGTGGGAAAAAAAGGCCATGACCCTTTCCAAAAAAAAATGTATCTGCTCAAAATGCACAGATGTAATCTAGATCCATTGAAAATTATGTTAAATGGATTGTAGTGCATTTTGCAGAAAAAAACTGCATAGGTGTGAATCAAGGGGAATAAAATATTCATCTTAATTTTTACATTCCTATTAAATTTCTAGAATGCACAGGAATGCCATGGCAGTAGAATCATCCACAAAATGATCACATGATCACAAAATGAAAATCCAATGTATTTTTAAGAGGCATTATAGGTCTTTTAAAGATGTATTTTTTCTGCCACAAGCTTTTGGAAAATGCAGAAACAAAACAGAATTTTTTTTTTTTTTTTTTACACAAACATGTCAGTTATTAAGATATTCCTAACACACAGTTTGAGCATACTTAGAATCATACTCAAAACACTCTGCTACTCCTTCCAAGTGTCAGGATACCACATATGTGAGATTTTTCCACAGCCTAGCTGCACAGACAGGTCTAAAATCCAAGGAACATCTTCAGGCTCACAAGAGTCATAAATTATGCTTCTAATTTCCTGACTACATATCACATTTTTGAGTTCCAGGACAGTAATAACACCCACAAAATGACCACTTGTTGGAAAGTAGACACCCTAAGGCATTATTAATGGGCATGGTGAGTCTTTTAAAAATGTCATTTTTCTGACACAGGTTTTTTGAAAATGTGGAAAGAAAATGTAAATGTATTTTTTAAAAAATGTTTTCAGTTAATAAGGTATTTATCATATACAGCATGAGTATGCTTAGAATTAAAGCACATTCCACTACATGTGTGAGAATATCACTGTTTGGACTGATTATGTACCAGGCATTGCATCTTATGTACCACAAAAATCAACCAACACTGTGTCAAAAACAGTATACTGTACTGTTCGCTTCTGTATGAGTGGTCAGGGAATATAGCTTAGTGTAGCATTACCTGTAGCAGTCCCCAAGCCAAGCAATCCTGGCCTACTGGCATGTGACTGCAACCAAGAATTCCATGTTCACTGACCAGTAAGTACAGGAAGCTGAATGAAGAGTGAACAAAAGAGTTCCTGTGGTTCCAGGAATGCAATTGTTCACAGGGGATGGGTGAGATTGGTGTCTCACAGGAACATAGTTAGTAGGACATACAGATGGGTCAGTTCAGGTGGTAAGCAATAAAGTTCCGCCACAAGGTTTTGGAAAATGGAGAAAGAAAATGAAAATTTTTTCAGGCAAAGTTGTCAATTTAATAAGATATTTCTCACACACAAAATGGGTATACCTAAAATTACAACCCAAAACACATTCTGATACTCCTCCCGAGTATGTAAATATTGCATGTGTGAGACTTTTTCACTGTTTGGACTGATTATGTACCAGACATTGTATCTTGTGTACCATACAAATCAACCAATTGTATCAAAATCAATGTACTGTTATGGTTACCTCTATACAAGTGGTCAGGGAATATAGCTTAGTGTAGTGTCACTTATAGCAGTCCCAAATCCTATAAGCCAAGCAGTCCTAGCTTACTGGTACATGGCTGCCCCTAAAATGCCAAGTTCACTGGTTAAGAAGTACAGGGGGCAGAAGAAAGGTTCTAGAAGTGCAATTGTGTGCAGGGGATGCATGAAAATGGTATTTAGCAGAAACATAGTTAGCAAGACATGCAGGTGGGTCAGTTCAGGCGGTAGGCAGAGACATGGTCAATAAGCCAGCAAAGGATAAGTCCAGGTGGCAGGAAGAAACTTGTTCAATAGACAGGCCAGGGTCAGTACAGATAGCAGGCAGAGGCAACGCTGCATTGGTGTGGCGGTGTTCAGGAACACTGTTGCTGGCGTATGTTGTTCTAGTGACACTAAGACTGGTGCGGCGGTGATCAGGAACACTTTTATTGGCTTACATTGGTCTGGTGAAACTGGGAGTGGTGTGACAGTGATCAGGAACACTACTGCTGGCTTACACTAGTCTAATGACACTGGGACTGGTATGGCAGCAATCAATCAGGGAAAATGTTCTGGCTGCCCTAGCTTTGGTAACACTGCTGTCTCACACTGGTCTAGTGACACTGGGGCTGGTGTGGCAATAATCAGAAATACTATTGCTGGATTACAAGGCTTACTTTGGTAAGACTGCAAGAGGTGTGGCAACAATCAGGAACACTGTTGCTAGCTGCACTTATTTGGGTCACTGGGATTGGTGTGGCACTGATCAGGAACACTGTCTCAGGAACACTAATCTAGTGATAAAGCTACTGGTGTGGTGGTGATTAGGAACATTGTTGCTTGCTAGTCTGGTGACTCTGGGAATTATTAGACACTAGCTGGATGTATAGTGACGCTGAAAAAAAAGAAAAAGATCACACATTGTTTCCTACAGTGCCATAGCTAGTAGTGTACATGGGCAGTCACCTTGAGTGTAAAATTTTGTCTAATGAAGGCTTTTCTCTGCCTTAGTAGTAAGGCAAATAATATATATCAATCTAGAAGATCTTAATTCTGAGATTGAATTGAGGATTTTGATTATATGGTTGCATTCAGTCATATAAGGTTAGCTTTTTTTTTTTTGTTTAATTAATGATTCTGTATTTTTTTATGCTGAGTTGCCATCTGTATGAGATTCCCTATAACAGTGGCCTTTTTAACCAGTTTACTATGGGTGAGGTTTCTTTTGTATAATATTGGATAAAACATTATTTTAGTCATTGTTATATGTCAAAGCATACTGAGGGATTGCTAAGAAGTGCTTAATTGAGTGTCAGGAATACTAGCTAGCTTGTTTCAGAGAGAGTTAAGAGTTACTATGACCTCAGAATCATCTGAGCACACTACATCATTAATTCTGTTAGACTGGAAAGAGAGTATATTTGACAAACTGGAAGATGGTCCATATGGGAATATGTAGAATGGGCATAGTATAGAATAATAGTTGTAGTCCTGATCATACAAAATTCTCTCCAAACATCAGAAGAATCATGATGAAAGAACATTTTTGTCAATTTAGTGCCATTTTGAGTATGTGTCTGGATGAGGCCATGGTTCTGTTAGAACAATATACAGATAAAAATGAAAAAAATGCCTATGGAGGAATTTAGGATTATAGGAAGTTAAGAAATGTGTTTGTATGTGTCCCAGCCAAAAGATATGGAGAAAAAAAATATTTACTATTTGGTGCTACGTGTACATACAGTCAGGTCCATAAATATTGGGACATCGACACAATTCTAAAATTTTTGGCTCTATACACCACCACAATGGATTTGAAATGAAACGAACAGAATGTGCTTTAACTGCAGACTGTCAGCTTTAATTTGAGGGTATTTATATCCAAATTAGGTGAACGGTGTAGGAATTACAACAGTTTGCATATGTGCCTCCCACTTGTTAAGGGATCAAAGGATCAATGGGACAGAATAATAATCATAAATCAAACTTTACCTTTTTAATACTTGGTTGCAAATCCTTTGCAGTCAATTCCAGCCTGAAGTGTGGAATGCATAGACATCACCAGACGCTGGGTTTCATCCCTGGTGATGCTCTGCCAGGTCTCTACTGCAATTGTCATCAGTTCCTGCTTGTTCTTGGGGCATTTTCCCTTCAGTTTTGTCTTCAGCAAGTGAAATGCATGCTCAATCGGATTCAGGTCAGGTGATTGACTTGGTCATTGCATAACATTCCACTTCTTTCCCTTAAAAAACTCTTTGTTTGCTTTTGCAGTCTGCTTTGGGTCATTGTCCATCTGCACTGTGAAGCGGCGTCCAATGAGTTGTGAAGCATTTGGCTGAATGTGAGCAGATAATATTGCCCAAAACACTTCAGAATTCATCCTGCTGCTGTTGTCAGCAGTCACATCATCAATAAATACAAGAGAACCAGTTCCATTGGCAGCCATACATGCCCACGCCATGACACTACCACCACCATGCTTCACTGATGAGGTGGTATGCTTAGGATCATGAGCAGTTCCTTTCCTTCTCCATACTCTTCTCTTCCCATCACTCTGGTACAAGTTGATCTTGGTCTCATCTGTCCATAGGATGTTGTTCCAGAACTGTGAAGGCTTTTTTAGATGTCGTTTGGCAAACTCTAATCTGGCCTTCCTGTTTTTGAGGCTCACCAATGGTTTCCATCTTGTGGTGAACCCTCTGTATTCACTCTGGTGAAGTCCTCTCTTGATTGTTGACTTTGACACACATACACCTACCTCCTGGAGAGTGTTCATGATCTGGCCAACTGTTGTGAAGGGTGTTTTCTTCACCAGGGAAAAAATTCTTCGGTCATCCACCACAGTTGTCTTCCGTGGTCTTCCGGGTCTTTTGGTGTTGCTGAGCTCACCAGTGCGTTCCTTCTTTTTAAGAATGTTCCAAACAGTTGTTTTGGCCAATGTTTTGGCAATGTTTTTGCTATCTCTCTGATGGGTTTGTTTTGTTTTTTCAGCGTAATGATGGCCTGCTTCACTGATAGTGACAGCTCTTCAGATCTCATCTTGAGAGTTGACAGCAACAGATTCCAAATGCAAATAGCACACTTGAAATGAACTCTGGACCTTTTATCTGCTCATTGTAATTGGGATAATGAGGGAATAACACACACCTGGCCATGGCACAGTTGAGAAGCCAATTGTCCCATTACTTTTGGTCCCTTAACAAGTGGGAGGCACATATGCAAACTGTTGTAATTCCTACACTGTTCACCTGATTTGGATGTAAATACCCTCAAATTAAAGCTGACAGTCTGCAGTTAAAGCAAATCTTTTTCGTTTCATTTCAAATCCATTGTGGTGGTGTATAGAGCCAAAAATGTTAGAATTGTGTCGATGTCCCAATATTTATGGACCTGACTGTAGAACTTCTGGAACAGATTGTGGACCAGCAAAGAGACCAGGTTCAGCCAATAGGGAGTGAGACAAGAGAAGGAGAAAAGGAGGAAAATTTCCTTCAAGGTTCAGGATTGTCAAGTGCAAGCTAGAGAAAATTTTGGGTAGGATATAACCTGAAGACAGTACAGGAAAGAGGTAATCTAAAAAAAAAATGAAAATAGAGAAGGGCCCAATGAAGAATAATAGTGCAGTAAATCATTTATTACATCAGCACACATAAAACAGACACACCTTTTAGAAGCAAACGCACACGTCTAGAGGAGAGAAGGCACATAAAAACAAGAAAAAATAGGAAGGAAGGCACCTTTGAGTGTAGACTTTAGGTAGTTTATTAAAATCAAAGTAAATTACACTAACATGAGTATGTTAGAAGCAGGCACATCACATAGTCCATGAACTAGTGGCGTGTCCTCTGCCGCTGGTGTTGTATAGCCATCACCCTCTTGGTTCCCTGGCCAGCTGGATGGAAAAGGGGACCCGGTATGAGAACTGGGATGCATGCGAACCGCAGTGCTGGGCAGGAGGACATCATCAGAAATGATACAACGCATTTCAGAGCATAAGCAGAACCGACCTCTGTCTGGTGCTTTCCTTTCTCAAGCTAAAAGGACCATGTGACAGCTGAATTTCTGAGCTATAGTGAAAAAAAAAAGGGAGAATTACATTTAAAAACCAGCACCATAATAAATAAAAAATGGCATGGGGTCCCCCCTCCCATCCATGCCAAGCCCTTTGGGTCTGGTATGTATCCTAAGAGGTAACTCCACATCAAAATGTAAAAAAAAAAAAACTGCGTGGGCCCCCCCCCCAAATCGTTACCAGACCCTTATCCAAGCATGCAGCCCGGCAGGTCAGGAAAGGGGGGGAGGATGAGCGAGCGCCCCCCCTCCTGACCCATACCAGGCCACATGCCGTCAACATGGGGGGGTGCTTTGGGGCAGGGGGGCTCCCCCTCCAAAGCACCTTGTCCCCATGTTGATGTGGACAAGGGCCTCTTCCCCACAACCCTGGCCGGTGGTTGTGGGGGTCTTCGGGCTTTTAACAAGGGGGGCCCCCAGATCCCGCCCCCCCATGTGAATGAGTATGGGGTACATGGTACCGCTACTAATTTGTAAAAAAAACCCAGAGTGTAGTGTTAAAAAACACAGGACACGGTCTTTGACAAATCCTTTAATAACAGAAAAATCTCAAAGAATGTCCCCCGAAGTAGATCCAACGTCCATCACGGTGCAAGAGGCCGACGACCTGAAAAAATAAAAAAATTTAAAAAAGGTTCTGCTCTCGAGGATGGCTGCTTAGCTTTCTGCTGCTGTGAGCTTGAGTGACAGTTCTTAAATATGTAAGGGGTGGGGGGGCCACCCGGGGACATCACGCATGTGACATGGGGCAGGGTCACTCGGATGATGTCCCCGGGTGGCCCTGCCCCTTACATATTTAAGAGCTGTTACCCAAGCTCAAACCAGCAGAAGGCTGGGCAGCTGTCGTCGGAAGCGGAACCTTTTTTTTTTTTTTTTTTCTTTTTTCGGGTCGCTGGTGCCTTACACCGTGATTGACGTTGGATCTACTTCGGGGGGCATTCTTTGAGATTGTTCTGTTATTAAAGGACTTGTCAAAGACCGTGTCCTGTGTTTTTTTACACTACACTTTGTTTTTATTTTGTGAATTAGTAGCAGTACCGTGTACCCCATACTCATTCACATAGGGGGGTGGGATATGGGGGCCCCCTTGTCAAAGGGGGCTTCCAGATTCTGATAAGCCCCCCCGCCCGCAGACCCCCACAACCACCGGCCAGGGTTGTGGGGGAGAGGCCCTTGTCCCCATCAACATGGGGACAAGGTGCTTTGGGGGGGAGCCCCCCTGCCCTGAAGCACCCCCCCATGTTGAGGGCATGTGGCCTGGTATGGTTCAGGAGGAGGGACGAGCGAACGTCCTTTCCTGACCTGCCAGGCTGCATACTCGGATAAGGGTCTGGTATAGATTTTGGGGGGACCCCACAATGTTTTTTTTTAATGTTGGCATGGAGTTACCCCTTAATATCCATAGCAGACCCGAAGGGCTTGGTGTGGATGGGAGGGGGACCCCACTCCATTCTTTTAATTATTTAATTTATGGAAATTCTTTAACATCCAGCTGTCAGTGGAGAGCCCCGCTGACAGCTGAAACATTAACACATGGTTGTTGCTACTAAAATCCCACATGAGTTATTTTATCAAGTCATGCAGCGTTTTAGTAGTGAAAACCAATGCAGCGTTCATGTTTCAGCTGTCGGAGAAGTTCCCCACTGACAGCTGAATGTTAAAGCATTGTAGGGAATTAAAAAAAGAATTTAAAAATGGTGTGGGGGTCCCCCCTTCCATCCACACCAAGCCCTTCGGGTCTGGTATGGATATTAAGGGGTAACTCCACGCCAAAATTAAAAAAAAAACGGTGTGGGGTTCCCCCTAAAATCCATACCAGACCCTTATCCGAGAATGCAGCCTGGCAGATCAGGAAAGGGGGGAGGACGAGCGAGTGCCCCCCCCTCCTGAACCATACCAGGCCACATGGCCTCAACATAGGGGGGTGTTGATGGGGACAAGGGCCTCTTCCCTACAACCCTGGCCGGTGGTTGTGGGGGTCTGCAGGCAGGGGCTTATCAGAATATGGAAGCCCCCTTTAACAAGGGGGCCCATAGATCCCCCCCATGTGAATGAGTATGGGGTACATGGTACCGCTACTCATTCCCAAAAAAACAAAATGTGTAGTGTAAAAAACCACAGGACACGGCCTTTGACAAGTCCTTTAATAAAAGAATGTCCCCCCGAAGTAGATCCAACATTAATCACGGTGTCAGGCTCCGGCGACCCGAAAAGAAAAAAAAAACATTCCGCTTCCGACGGTGGCTCCCCAGCCTTCTGAAGTGAGGTTTGGTGACAGTTCTTAAATATGTAAGGGGCGGGGTCATCCGGGGACATCATCCGAGTGACCCCACCCCATGTGACATCATTGATGTCACATGGGGTGGGATCACATGTGTTATGATTATTATAAATGCTGTGCTTATTTTTTCCTTCTATCAAATGACAACATTTTCCAAAACATTTTCTAAGAGGGCAAATACATAGAGGGCCTACATAGGGCCTATATAGTGCCTACACAAAAGGAGATTGCAGGGACATGTGATGCAATACACCCCATAATCTGAGAACAGTTGCAAAATTCAGCTAATTTGCATGTGTTCCCCTTTGCTATAAATTATTTTTTCCCATGTAGAATAAAGGGACAAGTCTTGCAAAGTGTTTGTTTACATTGATATATCCCTAATAAGGGTATGAGAGATCTAGTCTTAATAGTATTGTTAGTGTTGTACTTTAATTTACTAAGAGCAATTTATTTTCCAGGTTTGGTTCTATAGGTTATCCCAGCTTCTTTGGGGAGCAACAATGATAAATATGGATATTGTAGTAGTATATTTCAGTGTCTTTTGATGATCTTTCCATCTTTTTATAGTATTTATGGAATTTGCTGATTAACTTAATAGATTGATCAAATCCCTCCTTCTCCTTTTTAACTGGCTTTCCACTGAGGTCAAAATTATGGGCTTGTTGGATTATATGTTCAGGGTAGCCTTTATCAATTAGTATGGCTTTGAGGATCAAGCTTAGCTCTATGTAGTCAACAGTTTTGGTACAATTTTGCCAAAGCCGACAAAATTAGCCTTTTGGGATGTTATTAGTCCACTTAGGGTAGTGACAGCTGCTGTAATGCAGGAGCAAACTGCCTGCCATGGATTTGCTATGATTCTTAAAATTAATTGCATTATTTTCACGATAAACCGTGAGTTCTAAAAAGTCTAATTTTATCTTCGTCAAAAACATGAGTGAAAGACAGACCAATTACTGTTGCAGTATTCAAAAAATGAAGGTCTGATGTTTATGGGACCTCCCCAGGTTATAACGATGTCATCTATATATCTGCCAAAATAGAAAAGGTACCGTGCATGTGGGTCACTATTCCAGATATACTGGGATTCCCATAAGCCCATGGCCAGGTTAGCATAGAAGGGGGCAAAGTTTGCCCCCATTGTAGCGCCGTGTATTTGTAAATAAAACTCATCAATAAAACTAAAATAATTATGAGAAAGGCAGAATTCAGCAGTTTCTAGGATGAAGTTATCTTGTTTTTGGTTGATTAATGGGTCAGTGGATAGGAAATGATTTAAGGCCATTTGGCCAAACTGATGTGGAATTGAAGTATAGAGGGAGTTTACATCTAGGGATAGCCATATATTGTTAGTCTCCCATCTATATGGTTGTAGAGTTACAATAGATGGATACTGTCCCTGATGTAGGATTGCATTCCTCTTGCCAGTAGTTGTAAGAATTCATCTATGTAGAGGGAAAAACCTGTAGTTATGCAGCCATTGGTCTACCTGATGGATTATTTTTCCTGCATATAAAGGTTGCCACAGTTATGTCTAATATGTCATGCTGAAGGGCACGATGGATAAGTTCATTGGTTTCCTGTTGATATTCCAATAATGGTTCTTTTTTAAGTTTTATATAAGTAGTGGTGTCGGAGAGTAGTCTGTCAGCCTCTTTAATATAATTCTTTTTATCCTAATTAACTATGCCACCCCCTTTGTTTGCAGTTTTAATAATAATATCTTTGTTTGCATTGAGGTCTCTAAGTGCATTTTGTTCACCGGAAGTTAGATGACCTAGATGACCTGATTTAAGTGGGTGGAGCTTAAAAGTTTTATTATGTCAGAATATACCATTTTATAAAAAGTTTAGAGGTATGGACCCTTGGCATGATGTGGAAAGAAGTTTTAGTGTGGCATGTGTAATGGGAGGAGAGAAGGTAAGATGTTGTGTGACAGCTATCAAATGCTCACATGAATATTCCTGATAAAGTTGTTCTAGTTTTTCTAGAATATCTGCATCAAAATCAAATACTGTATAGTCAAGCCTCTAGCTTTCAGATGTTATAGAATTATAGCAAATCCATGGCAGGCAACTCGCTCCTGCATTACAGAAGCTGTCTCTACCCTAAATTAACTAATAACATTCCAAAAGGCCAATTTTGTCAGCTTAGGCAAAATTGTACCGAAACTGTTGACTACATAGAGCTAAGCTTGATCTTTAAAGCCAAACTAGTTGATAAAAGCTATCTTGAACACATAATCCAACAAGCCCATAATTTTGACCTCAGTGAGAAACCAGTTAAAAAGAAGGAGGGATTTGATCAATCTGTTAGGTTAATCAACAAATTCCATAAACAATACAAAAAGATGGCAAACATCAAAAGACACTGAAATATACTACTACAAGATCCATATTTATCACCGTTGCTCCCCTAACAAGCTGGGGAAGCTTATTTGGGGAAGGGCCCACCCATGGCAGGCGTGTCTTGCCTAATTATATTTATATGCACATCTCAATATGGTCCTTTTTAGCTTGAGAAAGGAGCGCGCCCGATAGTCAGTTCTGCACATGCTCTAAAACATGTTGTGCCATTTCGGGTAACAACATCCTGCCCAGCACCACAATCTGTGTGTGCTCCAGCTGCATTCCAGCCCTCATTCCGGATCCCCTTCTACATCCAGCCAGCCAGGGAGCCAAGAGGGTGACGGCTATACAATACCAGCAGCAGAGGACATGCCACTGGTTCATTAACTATGTGATGTGCCTGCTTTTAACATACTCATGTGAGTGTAACTTTCTTTGTTTTTAATAAATTACCAACAGTCTACACTCAGAGGCCCCTTTCTTCCTGTTTTTTCTTTGCATGTAGCTAGAGATTGCTTCCTCTCCCTGTTGAAGGCTGCCATGAAGTGGACAGTTTTTATTCACCACAGTAAAATACCCCAAAGAAGTCATTGAAAGAACATACAATCTTAACAGACTGGAGCAAAGAGAACAAAGTGACTACATCAGCACACCCAGGAATTCACAAGGGGAGAGACTGCCACATGTAGCATGCTTTCAAAGGACACCACTGTGTTCATAATCCTTTATCCTTGTCCTGGGAGATCTTCAGAGCAGCCAATAGGTGGTAGTGTCTGCAGGCTGTAGAGCTGGGAGCAGTTCTACAGGGGAGAGGAAACATCTCTGCCTGTAGTTACAAGTCAAGCTGGTTTTTAAAGGGGGGGGGGGGCTGCGAGTCCCCCGCCTGTAAGAGACTGTTGCTACTGATACACAATGACTGAAGGCTTTCAAGAAAAAAGAACAGTCCAGGATTTGTTTCTGTAAATAGGAAGGAAGTTGTCCCCGTGCATTGATTCAGTCCAGTTGGGCATCCCATAATCCATTTTACCCTATCCAAGTTATTTCCCCTAATAAAATAAAGAAAACCAATCTCATGGACTGTTCACTGGCTGTGGATGAAAGTGTGGAAAATGCGTGTTACCGGGCTGTACAGAGCTTAGGGGTACCTACAAAAACAGCGGCTCTCATGAGGGTAGCACTAAATATGATTCCTAACATTTCTGGATTTCCTAAAAACACTTGGGATCTATTATATCATTAGTAATTTTGGGATTATTCAAATTATAGCCCAGTTCTTTTTAATGATACTCTGTATTGACCAATGTTGCTCATTATATTGAATAATAAAGAAATTACCCTTTTCATGACAGGATGCAGATGACTCTTTAGGGGAGGCCTCATACAGATGTTAGTATTTCTGAATTGCCTAATCAATGGTTTTGGCCTTTTTCCAAAAATACTTTCCTTTGAGATTCTGTATTATAAAATCGTCAACAGTACTCAGTTTCTTTTTAGATGACAAAATTGGTTATATGGTACATTCTTGATTTATCTGGGATGATGATAGTCATCGTGAAGCTATGAGTTTCAACTGTTAGTTTGAAATGTGTTCTGGATCCCATATTACCATAATTATTACAATATAATTAGCAGATCCAGAAAGACCAACACATTTTTATCCCCCACCATTATTTGATGTCAAAATGGTTATTATTACAATGATGGAAAAATCTCTCTTTGAACCCTTGCCGAATGATTATTGTCTAGATCAGCCTTTTTCAACCAGGGTGCCTTGAGGTTTCTTCAGGGGTGCATTGGCAAAATGTCTAAAAAGTGCCCAAAACTTGTACACAAGCCAATGGGTGGAACAGGCCTTTTAGTTATACAAAGTAACAGGTTTTCATTGTGCACCATTACCACTTTCTAACCACCGGCGTCCTGACAACCAATGACATCAGTTGATAAGGAGGATATCATTTGCCTGCACAGCATTCTAGTTTGATTCTCCCCTACCCCTCTCCTTCAGTGCTGGGGTCACATTAGCTCAGTGATGGAGAAAAACTGAAGGAAAAGAGAAACAGTGGAATACTAGTCAGTACCTGTGTGCAAAAGTATTTGCTTTGGAAGAATAAATCACCTCTAATATTGGGTGTCCTACATGTGTGAATGATGCTGCATTACATAAAACAATTAGAATAATTTTTCACATTTTAGAATGGGTTGCCTCAGGACTTCCCATAATTTTAAGGGGTGCCTTGACTGAAAAAAGGTTGAAAAACACTGGTAAGATGGCAACCATAAAAAAAGATGTGCAACTTCTCCCAATAGCACATAAAAAGATTTGCATAAGGCTCCATTCACACTGCACTGAGCGTTTTTCAGGTGTATTTTCAAGCGTTTTTTTTTTCAGGTGGTTTTTAGCATTTTTTGAGCAGATTTGCTAATATTTTAGGTGCTTTTTCAGGCTCTTTCATTTAGGAATTTTAAGATGGAAAAGCCTTAAAAAAACGCTTGAAAATCTCTCATTCCAACTGTTCAGTCATTTTCTATTTAAGTCTATAGGGAAAAAATGCTCAAATCTGCCTGAAAAGTAGTGCAAGTTCTTTTTTGAGTGAACAGCTATTTTGCTACAGGTGACAGAATGCTTAAGTGTGAACAGGGGCCATTGGAAACATTGGGACTTTACTTATTGAGCAATTTCAGAGCGTTGAGCTTCAAGCTGAAAAATGCTGAAGTGTGAAGTGATCTAAGTGCAACAATCACAGTACTAAAAGTTTGTATAAAAACTGATTGGAGAAGCTAAAGTATTTATGGTACACTATAAAACCTGCCATCCAACAAAAGAGAGAGGAGCCACACACAGGCTGTCAGCCAAGTAATCATTCATGCACAGAGAGGCTTCAGCTCGTCTCCTCCCATGCATGCCCCTCTGACACATTTCACCCTTCCACAGGCTTAATCATAGAGGTGGGAGTATCATCAGTGTTATATGCATCATTAGCCTTGATTAGTATCGGATGCAGCTGAGTTAGTAGGAAGAGGAGAACTTCCACTGATCTTAACACTAGTATATATATAAGGCTGAAAAGGTAAACCAAACTCATAGCACATAAAAAGAAATAGTATACAAAACTAAATTACTGCCACACCCTCAACAAACCAAATCATATGTAAACTTTAAAAATAATGTCAAACCTAAAGAAATAACCAACACTCAAAACAATTCTACATCTGAGAGACGATTTAAAACCTACTGCTTTCTCCAAAAATCTGGCTTGTCAACTGTTCAAATATTCCTCGTTTTCTAGGTTGTATTGGATACCAAAAAGGCTTCTGTAGCAGCATTGGCATCTCTGACTTGCATTTGTTTTTCATCATGTGTCTATTTTATATGTACTGAGCTAATAAATGATTCACTAAACTATGAGGATCCATTGAGCCCTTCTCTGTTTTTTAGATTGTTTTTGAACCTCCTCGCATCTGTACAGCTGGCAGCATGTGGATGTAAACTTAGTAAGTGATAGTGTTTTCATATTTAGCACATGGCATTACCTCTGGGATTATGTTTGTTGTACTATTTATTGTTGGCATATATACTCATTGTGGGATAATTCCCTTGATGACATTAAGGGGTTCTAATACTATTTGTAGAAGTGAAACTCAGTTAGAGGACACCAAGGGAGGTTTCTTTTTTTCTGCCAGGAAACAAATATTGTATAAGAACCATAACACTGCTGAAAATACTATCTTGCATTGAATAAATTCCATAATTTAGACAAACGATAGTGCTGTGACAGGGTATGGTACCTAACTTGATCCTGGTCCCAGCATTAAAGATAGTCTCAGGGTCAACCACGGGGTGTACAAGTCAACCATAAACTGCCTTAGCAGAGTATATTAACAGTAATAACACGGACCTGAAGAGCGATAAGCTGTCTTCCAAAACTCAATGGTGAACCATATTGGCCTAATAAGTTTTTTTGTAAATTGGTTTTCCATGTGCAGGTACATTAAGTGATGTAGAGAGAATGACTGTTTCTTGATGGATAGGGTTTCTTGATATAGTGTCAGAGAAGATTTAATGTTCCAAACCTCAGTAAAGAAAGGAGTAGGTTGTGTGCTTATAATAGCAGTTAATCATTCAAAATATCATAGGTTATTGGCAAGCTGATATAACATGCGGTTTCCAAGGAACCATACTTTAAAGATTCCTATTGGTTATCTAATAGGCAAATGTTAGTGTTCATAGGTAGATGAGCAAGTTCGAGAACAGGGGTTCTGGGCCCAATGGAGAAAAGTAGAACAATAAAAAAAATAAAAAATCATGAACATTTAGTCTCAGAAGGCAGGATCAACTCCAGGGGAGGACTGACCATTTGGAAACTTGGGCACTGCCTGAGGGCCCGGGGTCAGTAGGGGGCCCCATGAGATGCCCCTGGTACTTTTTTCATAGGCTTTTTTGGGTTTGGGCAAGGGCACAGGGGCCCCATGGTCCCCTATTGCCCGGGGGCCCCATGAGCTGTCAGTCCACCCCTGATCAACTCATTGCAGGCTGTAAAATCCAGTTTTAGTGAAAAAGACAGTAAATTAGGAACCCGCTAAAAGAGAAGTAATTAATGTTTCCAGGATGTAAGATGAGTGACTCTAAGGAGGTTGGTCACGGAGTCTGGTAGTGTGCCACATAGATGAAAGTGGATTGTCAGGTCTCTGTCTATTCTATTCAAGTTCCTTCTGAGAGTGAGTTTTGGGAGAACTGGTAGAGTATTAAGCCCTGACATCAAGCCCACACTTTTATAAAAGGCCTCTCCTTCTGAAAAGGTGGAAAAAGAGTATATCTTAACAAGGAGGTGAAAAGTCATTAGCCAGCTGTAATTTATCCCTTTATTTATAGGAGACCAGAGCAAAGCTTTCAATGATCTTCAGTTTTTGTACCATGGTTGGAGATATATCAAATGTGGATTGGACATCCTCTTAGTTGGCCCCCCCAAAATCAATACCAGACCCTTATCCAAGCATGCAGCCCAACAGGTCAGGAAAGGGGGTGGCGAGCAAGCACCCTTCCCCTCCTGAACCATATCAGGTCACATGCTCTCAACATGAAGGGTGCTTTATGGCAGGGGGAGCTGCCCCTCAAAGTACCTTGTCCCCATGTTGATGGGGACAAAGGTCTCTTCCCCACAATCATGAATGGTGGGTAGTTGTGAGGGGTCTGTGGGAGGTCCACTGAAGTAGATCCAACATCAATCACAATGCCCGCCACCATGCTGATCTGAAAAAAGAAAAAAAAAACACTCTCTCGATGCTGGCTCCCACCATCTGACAGCTGCACCAGGATGACAGTTCTTAAATACTGTGATGATCATGCACTGTGATTGGCCAAAGCATTGCATGGTTTTGAATGTGCGGCCGCAAATGGCACCCTCCTTTCCTGTGCCTGAACTGCTGGGTGCCCTGTGTGTATTGGGGTTGGAGGTGCGGGGTGAGGTGGCTAACACTCAAAAGCGCTTGCCAGGGTTGTTGGCCTCATGGCTGCAATTGTGCATCTCTCTGTCAGCCGTCAGGACTTCCACTTCCTCTGTTTGTGATGGGGGTTGGAGTGCACATGTGCGGGTGGAGGATGCCACATGCGCGGTGTTTGTGGCTGGGCTTGATGACGTCACACATCGGCAATTCCATTGGTGCGTTGTTTCCAGTTGGGATACATGTATGGGGGAATGGCTGAGAGTGGTACAAGGTGGACCAATACCAGGAGACAGCGATGTGGAGGAATAGATCCTGTCAATAGTAGTTAAGGGGTAAGTGATCAGCCAGAAACCTATATGGGGGTGATTTTGAGCAATCCAAACTATAACTTTTTATTTTTTATTTGATTACCATTGTAGATGCATTTGGCTCTAGTGTGAAGGAGATTGTGTGACATTAGAACTAAATGGCCATACGTTCTGGAAACATTGGATATGTGGATTGTACTTATGCCATACATTCTGGAAACATTGGATGTGTGGATTGTACTTAGGCTCTAACACATCATCTCAACACCCTCTTCCTTTGATATTATATACACAGGCTGAGGAGCAGGATTGGAAATATCCTGATATACCCTCATGGTGAGTGTTTGAGTGAGTGGTAAGTCTTTGCTATCAATTACTATTGTGTATATCTTATCTATTACACAGCCAGTGAAGGGTAAGCTCTAGGCAACAGACATACGGAGATACTTACGTACTTCTGAGCACCGGATAGTACCCTGTGGGTAGTAATCAGAGAGGCGGTCCTCTTTCCAGTATTGCGTTTTGGTAATGGGTTGTAAACATAATACATATGGAGATATATATTATATTCCAAAAGTATTGGGATGCCTGCCTTTAGATGCACATGAACTTTAATGGCATCCCAGTCTCAGTCCATAGAGTTCAATACTGAGTTGGCCCACCCTTTGCAGCTATAACAGCTTCAACTCTTCTAGGAAGGCTGTCCACAAGGTTTAGGAGTGTGTCTATGGGAATGTTTGACCATTCTTCCAGAAACACATTTATCAGGTCAGGCACTGATGTCAGATGAGAAGGCCTGGCTCACAGTCTCTGCTCTAATTTACCCCAAAGGTGTTCCATTGGGTTGAGTTCAGGACTCTGTGAAGGCCAGTCAAGTTCCTTCACCCCAGACTTGCTCATCCATGCTTTTATGGACCTTGCTTTGTGCACTAGTGCGCAGTCATGTGGAAACAGGAAGGGGCCATCCAAAAACTGTTCCCATATAGTTGGGAGCACAAAATTGTCCAAAATGTCTTGTATGCTGATACCTTAAGAGTTCCCTTCACTGGAACCAAGGGGTCAAGCCCAACCCCAGAAAAACAACACCACACTATAAACTCCCCTCCATCAAACTTTACACTTGGAACAATGCAGTGAGGCAAGTACCTTTCTCATGGCAACTGTTAAACCCAGACACATCCATCAGATTTCCAGACAGAGAAGTGTGATTTGTCACACTAGAAAACACATCTCTACTGCTCTAGAGTCCAGTTGCGGCATGCTTTACACCACTGCATCTGACGCTTTGTATTACACTTGGTGATGTAAGGCTTGGATGCAGCTGCTCGGCCATGGGAACCCATTCCATGAAGCTCTCTATGCACTGTTGTGCTAATCTGAAGGCCACACAAAGTTTGGAGGTCTTTAGCTATTGACTCTGCAGACAATTGGCGACATCTGCCCATTGTGCGCTTCAGCATGCGCTAATCCTACTCTGTCATTTTACGTGGCTTACCACTTCGTAGCTGAGTTGCTGTTGTTCCTAGTTGCTTCCACTTTGTTATACTACCACTAATAGTTGACCATGGAATATTTAGTAGCACGGAAATTACATGGATGGACTTATTGCACAGGTGGCAATCTATCACAGTATCACGCTTGAATTCACTGAGCTTCTGAGAGCGACCCATTCTTTCACAAATGTTTGTAGAAGCAGCATGCTTGCCTAGGTGCTTTATTTTATACACCTGTGGCCATGGAAGTGATTGGAACACATGAATCCAATGATTTGGAGGTATGTCCCAATACTTTTGCCAATGTAGTGTATATGTGTGCCCTATATACAATGATAGAATTGTAGTTGACTTTGAATACGCAAGTGTTGTATTATTTTGTTGAAACTTGAAAACCTCCCCAGCCCTCCTGCTCTGCTCACACCTCCTTGGCTTTTATCTGAAAGATGTGCTCCCCCCATTTGAGAATAGGACATACCACTGACATGACTTTTCCTCCTATGTTGTTTGCTCACATTGGTACATTAGAAGTTAACCACTATAAACACTAAGATAATGCGAAGATCTATGTCTTATTATCATTGTGATAACTGTTTTATACATGTTGAGCTGAAGTTAGTATTATAGTCTGCAGCTTCCCCAGATCATAGGACAACTTATGGCATGTTTTTGGTGATGTAAAATCCTTACCTTGGGCAGGAAGCTGCATACTATGAGAAAAGCTTAGTACCAGTGTTATTATTTGTCTGTCAATCTTAATGGAATATATCAATTTTGTTTTTATGTTGGTTTGAGTTTTGGAACATTAAAAATTGGAATTTTAAAAAAAATTGTCTAGTTAACCTCCCTGGCGGTATTCCCGAGTGTAGCTCAGGGTTATTTATCAGTACCAAAAAGCATTAACCCTGAGCTACACAAGGGACTACCCTGTAGCGTTGCTCAGGGATTCTCAGTTTCAGTTACCTTGTCCTGCGCTCCTGCGATGTGTCTCCTGCAGCATCCCCAGCCATCTCCTCCAGCCGATGCTGGCATCCGTCTTCCGGGTTCCGGTCCCTGCGAGCGTCGGGAGGTACGGGGACCAGAACCAACGGGAAATTTAAAAATTTTAAAAGTGACATTCACGAAATACACTAAAATCACATAGTAAAACATTACTGTTTCAAAGCATTTCACATACATTTTGTCCCTACTGCTTTGTCCTGTGCCCTGCCTGCATTTTTACTGTTCTTTCTGCCTTGAAACTGAGAAGTCCATGGCATCCAAAAAATGTCCCTTTATGTCAAAAGCAGTTTTAGACCAGCTAGAATACAGCGATAGTAAATCAGAACCACTTGCAGAATTGAGCGATAGTGATTCATGGGGAAATTCGTCATCAGACACTGAAAATTATTTTGCACTTGGGGCTATATTTCAAATTTCAGTGTTTTTGGTTTGATTATATTATTGAATTAAATTTTTTATTATATTATTATTTTTTATGATTATTTATTATATTATAATTTATGATTTTGTGTTTCGAATTTTATCATTCCCGGGATGTTTACTAGACTTTTGTTAGGACAGATTTCAGTGAGTTATTCCTAAAAATTACAGGCCTACAATAAAAAAACAATATATTTCCATGCAAAAAAATGTACCGGTTTGAGCACTGAAATATTGACATAATCATACTGCTAGGGAGGTTAATGCCTAAAATGTCCATGTTCTTCTCTATTTCCCAAAAAGTACTATCGGCTCCAAAAGTGGAAAAAATCTAGCTAGAATGATATGATCACCAGAATATTCTATTGGTGGGTCTGAGTGAGCATTAGGGAATAATAGTGGACTAATTTCCATGCTGCCTTCACTTGTCACTGTAGGGGAGAATTACTAAAAGTGGTGCACATAGAATCTGGTGCAGCTATGCATGGTAACCAATCAACTTCTAATTTCAGCTTGTTCAGTTAAGCTTTGACAATAAAACCTGTAAATCTCACCTTATCTCTCCCAATGCTTTGTCTAAATAAGAAGAGGAGGACTATAGAGAGTGTCTGCAAGGGAATACCCAGCAGAATGTGCAGGAGATATATTATGCTCACCCACCAGCAGGGAGTGTGGCTACTTCAAGTCCTGAGTTTGTAACTCTGTCAGCAGCTGCTGCTGTGTCTTTATAGCCAGGGCCATTTTACTGCAAAGAGTGGCAGTTTTTTTTTTTTTTTGTCGAGTAGCTGTAACTGGCTGGTAACCATTATATGCTTCCTTTTTGTCATGACAATGTGATCGGGTGGTATATGAGTCAGTCCTGGTGGAAAGCAAAGTGATATGGGTCCTGCATCAACTGTGCTCAGCACAAATCAGCCATCGTGGAGTGGAGCTGAACTCTTCAATGTTTTCCATGTTCAGCCACGTGCATGCAGCCCCCTAATATATTTTAAGGCTTATATCTTGAATAATGTAATGCTGATCTCCATGTATAACTAAAATCCCTGATGCTAAAATTGTATTCCCAAAGCTCCTTATCCCCCTCTAGAGCATTCCCAGCATGTTTTTATGTATTTATTAAATAGACTTATATGTTAATAATAACACATTTTTGCTTCAAATAAAAACAGAGCAGGGTTTTTTCTTTAAAACAGTGTACTAAATAAAAATTTAATATATCCATAAAAATATTTGTAAAAATGTAGTTATTCAAACTAGCCATATTGTTAGGTTAACCAACACAAGCTGTTGTTAAATTTTACCTGGGCATCTAAGCCCCAGTGATCTCATGTCATAAAAGTGTTAAAAAAGTAGTTCATTGCACAAAATGTAAATCTAAGGCATATGCTTTACTTATATTCTGTTAATAATGAATTACATTAATGATAATGAAATTAATAAGTACATTTATATTTAAATTTATAAATATATTGATGCAAACATCAACTATTTCAGCTGTATAGACTTCCTGGGGCTCCCCCACATACAATGCTCTTCTATAAATCCCACATGCAGTGCTCTTCTCAAAATCTTTTAACACTGAGATTAATCCAGCAATGAAGGGATTAAAATCAACCAGGCCCTTTTGAAAGGTTCCTTTGGAAAATTATAAGTAGTAGTAATAAAGTATATTAAAAATCCTTGGCAGCAACAAAATACTCAATAAAATTTGCTATAAGCTGTTGTGCTCCCCGCTTTGTTTTGTTTCTCTCTACTGTCCAACATTGTCTCCCGTGGAGCCATTTATAACTCATTTTCTGACAAGGATCATTTGGCGAAAGCAGTAGGGGAGTTCTGAATGAAATGTGATTTTAATAAAAAAATTTGTCTTAAATGAGGTTTCTTTGGCAGTTATATTTTCTTAGTATTACTGGTTCATTTTATTACAGTATGTCTTTGTTTTGTAACAGAAAAAGTGATAGAAAAACTAGTTGAATGATGTTGTATTATTAATTATTCTGCCTTGCAGTTGCATAATCATAGAAATCAGAATGCCTGGGTACATTTATAAAAAGCCTGGTACATTAATTCTTATACTGTAAGCAAAAAATATTTTTGGCACTGTTTTACCTTTTTTTCCTGTTTAAAAAAAACCTGTCCTGACAGTAATACAGAAAATACAACTTGCCTGGCTTCTTAGGGTGCTGGAAAACATTTTATTTTTTCTTCTTTCCATCTGCTCTGGAGCGAGCATACGGCTCTTTAAGTGAGTGTGGAGCTGTGTTGGTGTGTTTTAGGGTGGCTCCCTCCTCTTGCCTGCATTTACTATGCGGATTTCTTCCCTTACCATTGGTGACCACACCTCTGATGTTGCCTACGTGCACATTTTTTCCATCATGGCTCCTGCAAAGTCATAAGCGGCCATGCCAGATGACATCACCAGTCAGTCACAGAGACCAATGTGGGCATCTCCGCAAGGGACACACTTTATAGGGGTCTACTGTGGTGCTGGGAATACAGCAGTGGTGCCCTCCCTAGGGAATAGCATTTGGCCTGCACTGCCACAACTTTTCAAGTACATAATATATTTTCTCTTTACTTGTGGCTACATTTGTTTTGCTTTATCTGGTTAGTCTGATTGATTGATCTGACTTTTCTTTTAACCTTTGGGGATACATGCTTAAAGAGTCTTGCACACCTGGTTTAGAACTCTTCCTTTCTTTATTCTTCTCTTTATCCTCATGTTTAGGTATTTACTGTCCATCTATTTATCGGCATACTGTGGGCATATACATACTCTTATGCTATCTCCGTACCTGTCATGGATTTTGTGCTATCAGGCACTAAATCATATATAAAGGGGAGCTTTGGTGTGGTTTGATTAAGTAGACAGCTCTTTTCTCCTTCGTATATATTCTAATAAACCTTCAGTCATAGGGCACTCTGTTCTTCATGTGTTCAGGTATTGGTATAACTCTACTCAGGTTGAGCATAGAAAGCTTGTTCTGTTGAAAAAACAACAGACTTACTGACTGGATCACTAGATAAGAATAAAAGAAAGGAAGACTAAAAAAGAAAACTAATGCATCTATCATAGCTAAGAATTGAGTCAATGTGGCAGGTTGCTAGATGGGACCTTTCTTGAACTGGGTTATCTATGAATCTGGAGAAGAAGTGGGAAAGAAATAGCTAATGTGGAATACCATTGTATATGCCATTTATGACTTATCTTTAGGTGGTCATTTTTTCTTGGTAAGCCTGTATTTTGCTACCATTGGTGGAGGCTTCGAATCTGTCCTAGAACCTTTTCTAAGAGTCTTGTTGGTGGAATATTTGATGGTGTTTACATATTGTAGACATTCACAAGATTAATTGTGAGAATTTTCTACTTTAAATTATTTTCACAAGATTAATTGTGGGACTTTTTAAATTGTATTTATTTTCTTTAATGTATGAATTTTGAATCCTTATGAATTAGTGCAACACTTTTTATTTATTTATAAATAACAACATAAGATTGAAGTAGGGGACAGGGTTAGCTGTGGACTGGAATGGATTCCTGAGTTCCACTCCATGACATGTATACTGTGCAACCCACAGCAACCTTTCCACCCCCATTTTCTCTCACAGAGGGGATAAGAGGCTAACTCTGTCTCCTTCTCATTCACTTGGCAAACATCCTCTGGCAAAAAAAAATTATTTTGGACTGCTTCCCACAATATAAATTATGGCCTGGAGAACTCTCATTCCTTGCCTTCATACCTGTTACTGACAACCCTGTCATGGAATCCATGCTCAGATCTTTGCTTTTGACACTACACAAAGATCTCCATACAAAACTGCAAGTCTCCATTTCACAGATCCTTCACAAAGTTGAATGTTTATAGCAGCTTACAGATCTCCTGGAAGAGCATGTGAATAAATATACTAAGGCCCACAATGAGCTTTTAGATGCCCATGATCATCACACAGAGGAATTGCAACTCACTGACTTAGAAGACCATGTAAAGCACAACGATATCAAATTTAGGGGTATCCCCGAATCAGTGAAGTCTGCTGAGCTCATTTCTTTCCTACACCAGCTTTTCACTAAGCTTAACCCACAACTTTCTCCTCGTGATATTATTATATACAGGGCATACAGGATTTCCAAACCAGTGCACCTACCTGCTGATGGCCAAAATACACTTTTTCCACATCAAGGAACACCTCCTTTCTGCTGCCAGGGCAACAAGGCCTCTCCCATTGTCTTACTCCAACATATCACTTTTTGTGGACTCCCACCACAATGAAACTCTGCAGAGCATTTGCACCGACTGCCTCTGTACTCCGGGAGAGTCAAATCACATACAAATGGGGCTTTACTAACAAATTATTAGTCACATACCAACAACAGCTTATCCCCATTCTCACTCCTAAGGATGGCTACAAGCGTCTAACGAATTGGGGCCTTCTCCTCACTACACCAGCAGCGTCAATCCAACGTAACTCTTCTCAACCTGCCTCTGTTCCCTGGAACAGTGCATCACTCAGATGATTTACTAGCCATCCTGATGTCCCACATCATTTGGTACCCTGTCCGGGTGAAATGAGTATTTACCCTCCATTCTCTAGGTACTTAGTGTGCTACGCATACTCATTTGAGTATTTTCTCTGTCTTCTTTTCTTTTTCCTAGCATATATTTGTTACTACTTATTTCCTCAGTCACTGCAAGCTGTTTTTTAGTATTTTTTTTTTGTCTTGCCTGTGAGTCAATAGCAACTTTAACCTTCTATCTGATAGCTACAGGTAACAATATATAGAAGTGCAGTTTGATAGAAGTGGTGACTTCAATGATGTAGCAAAACTGTGCCTGGATACCTCCAACCCTTTAAGATGAAGGCCATCTGCCCTTGCCTCTCTCTTAAAAAAATTAAGATCTATACGACCCTTGGAGTTGTATGCATGATGTGGAACAAGACTATTACCTTTATTCTCATTCCCAACATTCTTACTCTCGGATTGATCTGTTCCTCATGGACATACATCTTATACAATTTGTCTCAGAATCGAACATTGGCCTAATAACTTAGTCAGATCATGCCCCGATCTCCACTACACTGTTCCCTCATCCCCAACCTACATGACACACTCTCTGGAGACTGAATGAATCTCTCCTTACTATTCCTCACTATGGGGAGACAAAGTCCATGATTGAGAATTTTTTTACTGTTAACTTGGGCTCTGTCTCAGATTAGGACACATTTTGGAATGCTCACAAAACGTTTCAATGAGGTCTGTTTATTAAATTGGGGGCACACACAAAGAAGCTACATACCTCTACCACCAATTCCTTGCTAGCAAAAATTAGGACGTTAGAACAGAATAATAAAACTTCACCAGCTCTCACTCTCACAAAAAAGAGACCTTTGATGCCGCATAAGTGACAGCTTATGCCAAAAATTTTATATCAAACAGATGAGACTCCAATACTATTCCCTGAATAATAGACCAGGAGATTATTGGCTGAACAGTACAAATGCCAATACACACGGACCAGAGTTCCATACCTCACAGACTCCCACGGTAAACTTCTAATTAATCCCCTTGACTAGAGATGAGCGAATCGAACCAGGCGAACCGGAATTCGAGTCGAATCCGAAATTTTGCCTACTTCGGGTGCGCGAATCGAATATTTCCCGATCAGCCGGCAAAAGTGTCCCTGCAGTGAGCTCCGCTATTTCTGACAGTTCTCTGACAGAAGGAACACATGTTTAGCGGTTGAAACATTGTATCTATTAGTTTCCATTTAGGATACAGATGTTTCAACCGCTGTACATGTGAAGAAGCTGTCAGAGAACTGTCAGAAATAGAGGAACTCTGCACATACACTTTTTGCCGGCTTGGAATTATTCTTATTTTCATCCTACTTCTTCTTCTTCTTCTTCTTCTTCTTCATCCTCATCCTCATCCTCAGAAGAAGAGGATGGGGATGAAGAAGAAGAAGAAGTAGGATGAAAATAAGAATAATTCCAAGCCGGCAAAAAGTGTATGTGCAGAGTTCCTCTATTTCTGACAGTTCTCTGACAGCTTCTTCACATGTACAGCGGTTGAAACATCTGTATCCTAAATGGAAACTAATAGATACAATTTGTATCTATTAGTTTCCATTTAGGATACAGATGTTTCAACCGCTGTACATGTGAAGAAGCTGTCAGAGAACTGTCAGAAATAGAGGAACTCTGCACATACACTTTTTGCCGGCTTGGAATTATTCTTATTTTCATCCTACTTCTTCTTCTTCTTCTTCTTCATCCTCATCCTCATCCTCTTCTTCTGAGGATGAGGATGAAGAAGAAGAAGAAGAAGTAGGATGAAAATAAGAATAATTCCAAGCCAGCAAAAAGTGTATGTGCAGAGTTCCTCTATTCTGCAGATACACTTAGAGGAGCCCTGCACATACACTTAGAGGAGCTCTGCACATACACTTTTTGCCGGCTTGGAATTAATCTTATTTTCATCCTACTTCTTCTTCTTCTTCTTCATCCTCATCCTCATCCTCAGAAGAAGAAGAAGAGGATGAGGATGAAGAAGAAGAAGAAGAAGTAGGATGAAAATAAGAATAATTCCAAGCCGGCAAAAAGTGTATGTGCAGAGTTCCTCTATTCTGCAGATACACTTAGAGGAGCTCTGCACATACACTTAGAGGAGCTCTGCACATACACTTTTTGCCGGCTTGGAATTAATCTTATTTTCATCCTACTTCTTCTTCTTCTTCTTCATCCTCATCCTCATCCTCAGAAGAAGAAGAAGAGGATGTGGATGAGGATGAAGAAGAAGAAGTAGGATGAAAATAAGAATAATTCCAAGCCGGCAAAAAGTGTATGTGCAGAGCTCCTCTAAGTGTATCTGCAGAGCTCCTCTAAGTGTATCTGCAGAATAGAGGAACTCTGCACATACACTTTTTGCCGGAAACCGCTGTATGGAGGGAATGTCCCAGAACTGTCAGAAATAGACTATTTCTGACAGTTCTGGGACATTCCCTCCATACAGCGGTTGAAACCGCTGTATGGAGTGAATGTCCCAGAACTGTCAGAAATAGACTATTTCTGACAGTTCTGGGACATTCCTTCCATACAGCGGTTGAAACATTGTATCTATTTGTTTCCATAAATGGATCCATTTATGGAAACAAATAGATACAATGTTTCAACCGCTGTATGGAAGGAATGTCCCAGAACTGTTAGAAATAATCTATTTCTGACAGTTCTATGACATTCCCTCCATACAGCGGTTGAAACCGCTGTATGGAGTGAATGTCCCATAACTGTCAGAAATAGACTATTTCTGACAGTTCTTCCATACAGCGGTTGAAACATTGTATCTATTTGTTTCCATAAATGGATCCATTTATGGAAACAAATAGATACAATGTTTCAACCGCTGTATGGAGTGAGTGTCCCAGAACTGTTAGAAATAGTCTATTTCAGACAGTTCTATGACATTCCCTCCATACAGCGGTTGAAACCGCTGTATGGAGTGAATGTCCCAGAACTGTCAGAAATAGACTATTTATGACAGTTCTGGGACATTCACTCCATACAGCGGTTGAAACATTGTATCTATTTTTTTCCATAAATGACATTCTGCAAATACACTTAGAGGAGCGCTGCAGATACACTTTTTGCCAGCTTGGAATTAATCTTATTTTCATCCTACTTCTTCTTCATCTTCTTCTTCTTCATCCTCATCCTCATAAGAAGAAGAAGAGGATGAGGATGAAGAAGAAGAAGAAGAAGAAGTAGGATGAAAATAAGAATAATTCCAAGCCGGCAAAAAGTGTATCTGCAGCGCTCCTCTAAGTGTATATGCAGAATGTCATTTATGGAAAAGAATAGATACAATGTTTCAACCGCTGTATGGAGTGAATGTCCCAGAACTGTCAGAAATAGACTATTTATGACAGTTCTGGGACATTCACTCCATACAGCGGTTGAAACCGCTGTATGGAGGGAATGTCATAGAACTGTCAGAAATAGACTATTTCTAACAGTTCTGGGACACTCACTCCATACAGCGGTTGAAACATTGTATCTATTTGTTTCCATAAATGGATCCATTTATGGAAACAAATAGATACAATGTTTCAACCGCTGTATGGAGTGAGTGTCCCAGAACTGTTAGAAATAGTCTATTTCTGACAGTTCTATGACATTCCCTCCATACAGCGGTTGAAACCACTGTATGGAGTGAATGTCCCAGAACTGTCAGAAATAGACAGAAACTGTCACAGAACTGTCCTTCTTCTCATCCTTCTCCT
Organism: Staurois parvus; assembly: GCF_062004578.1. Classification (NCBI taxonomy): domain Eukaryota; kingdom Metazoa; phylum Chordata; class Amphibia; order Anura; family Ranidae; genus Staurois; species Staurois parvus. The sequence goes on from NW_028318882.1 coordinate 404,029, forward strand.
TCTTCTCATCCTTCTTCTCATCCTTCTCCTTCTTCTCATCCTTCTCCTTCTCCTTCTCTTTCTTCTCATCCTTCTCCTTCTTCTCATCCTTCTCCTTCTTCTCATCCTTCTCCTTCTCCTTCTTCTCATCCTTCTCCTTCTCCTTCTCCTTCTCCTTCTTCTCATCCTTCTCCTTCTCCTTCTCCTTCTTCTCATCCTTCTCCTTCTTCTCATCCTTCTCCTTCTTCTCATCCTTCTCCTTCTTCTCGTCCTTCTCCTTCTTCTCATCCTTCTTCTCATCCTTCTCCTTCTTCTCATCCTTCTTCTCATCCTTCTCCTTCTTCTCATCCTTCTTCTCATCCTTCTCCTTCTTCTCATCCTTCTCCTTCTTCTCATCCTTCTCCTTCTCCTTCTTCTCATCCTTCTCCTTCTTCTCATCCTTCTCCTTCTCCTTCTTCTCATCCTTCTCCTTCTTCTCATCCTTCTCCTTCTCCATCTTCTCATCCTTCTCCTTCTCCTTCTTCTCATCCTTCTCCTTCTCCTTCTCCTTCTCCTTCTCCTTCTTCTCATCCTTCTCCTTCTTCTCATCCTTCTCCTTCTTCTCATCCTTCTCCTTCTCCTTCTTCTCATCCTTCTCCTTCTCCTTCTTCTCATCCTTCTCCTTCTCCTTCTCCTTCTCCTTCTCCTTCCTCATCTCCAAGGGCATTTAAATTAAAGGTACAGTGTTCTGCACTAATTTAAAGGCTCTCTGAAGCCTAGAAACCCTTTTAATAAGTTAACTTCGTAGCGAATTAATTCGCATCGAATCAAATTTCATACTGGAATTCGCCAAATCAGCCGAATCGAATTTTTGAGAAATTCGCTCATCTCTACCCTTGACCTAGCAAACGCCTTTATTTTTTTCTTCTCTAACCTGTACAACCTAACAAGTTCAGGCCTTTCCACTGCCCCTAAATCAGAAGACATTAAAGCTTTCTTCTCCTCTATTCACCTTCCCTCAGTTTCTTCTGAACAATTGGCATCTCAATCTGCACCCTTCACCACAGCAAAGATATGCAAAGCAATACAGTCCTTCCCTTCACATAAAGCCCCGGGTCCATATGATTTCTCTAATGTGTACTACAAACATTACTCTGACCTTCTTGCATCATACCTCTGCGACACCTTTAACCAATATTCCTCTACTGCTAAAATATAAATTGTGCGGTAATGCAACTCTGTACCAATATGAACATTTTATCTTTTTTCACACAAATAGAGATTTTTTTGGTGGTATTTAATCACCACTGAGTTTTTTAATTTTTGTGCTATAAATGAAAAAAGACCAAACATTTTGAAAAAAAAAATGTGTTTTTCTTTGTTTCTATTATAACATTTTGCAAATAAATAATCTTTCTGCACAAATTTAGGCCAAAATGTATTCTGCTAAATTTCTTTGGTAAAAATAACCCAAATCAGTGTTTTATTATTTAGTTGATAGTAGGAAAGTTATAGAGTCCACAAACTATGGTATACAGCATATCCAAAAATTGATAAATCCTGATGTGCTGGCGACCTAACTCTTTCAATGAGGCCCAAAAATGCCAGAACAGTATAAATACCCCCAACCAGGGGCAGACTGACCATTTGGAAACTCGGGCACTGCCCAAGGGCCCAGGGTCAGTAGGGGTGTAACAATCATGCACACAGGGAGAGGTGCGGTTCTCCATTTGGCTCCAAACTTCTGCATTTTGATATTTCTTTTAAACTTCTATGCAACCACCTGAGGGGGGAGGTGTAGCAATCATGCACACCAGAGGCAGGCACGTCCCTCACTGCATTAAGATTCTTTATGTGTTCCCTCATTCCCCCTCCCCCAGAAATGCTTTCAGTGTACATTGCTAAGGGGCTGTCTATGCAATCCTTTTCCCAAATAAGGCAATTGGCTTGCTGTTGTAAGAAGATGCCAGTTGATTTTGGGTAGAAAAGAGGCTGTTATGTTTTGTGTGTAGAGAGAGAAGTGAGGATCTCCTGCGTTTTAACATCTTGCAGACAGAGAGAAAGGGGAATCGCGTTGTAACAATGAAACTGAGTGCGAGACCAGAAATCCCTTTTGAGCTCATCAGACTTGAAACTGCTTAACCCCAGGCATCTTTCGGCAAGTACTTATTTACCTAAACTTCTTTCTGTTATCTGTTTGCTGTGCTGTTGTGCTCTGTATATTTTTATATATATATATATATATATATATTGGTTACATCTTTTTTCTGTAAATATTTCTACTGCACCCTTTTGACCTTTTAGTAATAAATCTTACTTTCTGAAAGTGTTGAACTGTTTCTATAGCTTTTTAATGTGACTTACGAATCCCTGCCGCTGAAGAGTGCTACTATGAGTGATTAACCCTCTGTATAGCCTGTCTGCGGAGATAGCGGTATACCGATGATTAACCAATCATCCTAGCGTATTGTCGAGTTTCCTCTTTCTCTATACAAAAAGGAGGTTGTGGCAGTGTGAAGGGTTAATTGCATAATCGCAACAATCGCATTCAGGCTGCCGATACATAGATTGTGGTCCAATTAGCTGGAAAAACATTGTGCAGGGTGCAGCTGGGTGTGGCATTGTTACGCACGTGTTAGATTGGCTAGTCCTTTGGTCACGAATTTGGTGAAAAGGTCAGGGTTCTGACGCCGCGATCATCACAAGGGGGACCCATGAGATGCCCCTGGTACCTTTTTTTATAGGATTTTTTGAATTTGGGCAAGGATACAGGGGCCCCATGAACTCCTATTGCCGGGGGCCCATGAGTTGTCAGTCCGCCCCTGCCCCCAACATGACTGCTTTTTGGAAAGTTGACAGTCTGAGGTATTTAGTAAGAGGCATGATGAGTTTTTTGAAGTTGTAATTTTTTTGTCATAATTTTGTGGAAAATGAAGAAATTTTTTTTTTTTTTTTTTTTTTTTTAACATACTGTTACCAATGCAGTATAGTGATATCTTATAAGTGGTGCAGCGGTGATAAGGGACACTGACTAGCCACAGTATGTAAAATAATTTATTACAATTAAAAAAAAGTTTTTATTTTTTTAATTTATTAAATTTTATTTTCTAATGATTTATTGTCTACTACTGTGACCAGAGCAAAGCAATGTTACCCTAGTAAAATTGTACTACTCTGCGCAAGTGATCAGGATTTTTTTTTACACATTATGATTGCTAATACTAAGAAATTTCATTGGTATAAGCAAGCATTTTTACTGAATAAAAATGATTCATTCAGTAGTTTTTTGTTGTGATCATCTGTGATTGGCCACAGCTTATCACATGCTGCAGATGGGCTTAGATTGGCCCAGTCTGTACATGTGACCACTGTGACCAATCACAGCTAGAAGCACAGTTGTAAGCAATAATAGGAAGCCATTCATTATTTACAACTGTCATGTGATCTGCTGTAATTGATTCCAGCCATCACATGACACTGGCAGCAGGCTGGTGTAATGATCTGCCACATAGCCAGTGACGGATCGCATCAGAGTGCAGTCATATGATGTCCTCCCAGGATAATAGGGATCCCGCTCGCCTGTCATCATACAATAGGCCAGGCAGTAAGAAGTTAACAGAATAGGTAAACAGCTGGATGATTAGACAGAAACCTGCCGTTTACTAAATAAGTGGAAAACTAAAAGCAATAAGGCAAACTGGTTCATGGTTGCAAAAAGCATGCATACACGTTAGAATAATACAAACCAGATTATGAAAGTTGCACAAACATAGACTATTCATAGATATGTCTCTGAGGCTCAGTCAGAGTAACGTGTGGCTGTACAGCTTGGTCTCTATAACTGTCAGGAATGGACTTGCCAATAACGGTGGGACTCACCTGCCTTGTGGGCTGCAGTACCAGGGCTGACCAGCGGGTGCTCTCAGAGACTCACCCCTGCAGTCAGCCAAAACACCTGAAGCTGATTGCAGGGGTTGTATTTAAGGAATGGCCAGACTCACAGTCAGGGCCTTGGTGTGTGTTTTTCCATGGGCCCCTGTATCTTGTAACCTGCATTCCTGTTCCTGTTTCTGCCTGACTTGTTGCCGACCCTGCCTGATCCTGACCTCTGCTGACTTCTCCTGTTTGATCCCTGGCTTGTGACCCTGACCATTCTCTCCGCCTGCTCCTCCTGCCTATTTACCTTTTAATAAGTCAACCCCAAAGATTCTAGCTGAAAATTGCTAATTCAGTAAAATTCAGCACAATCCACAGTAGCACTGGTAACACAGGTGAACAGCTGGAGGCATCAAAGGGCCACCTTACTGGAAATGAATGCAAGTGAAAAGGAGCTCCCCACAGTAGCTTGGTGTTATTAGGCCCCTACCCTGATACAGGAGGGCTGCTCACACTGTTACAGATTAGTTGTCCAGCTGCCTTATTAAGTGTGGCTTCTCTAAACTCTGGGAGGGAAGCTAAGGAATTTATCTTCTCTGGTATTGTACCGTAACCCAAGGAGTTGTGAGACATGGAGTTAAAAGGGCCTGCACCTGCATATGAGAATGAGAATGGTGAATAAATGGGCACTGCACCACACTTCACACTACTTGAATTTGCCATCCCTAGCAGGTTTGCAGACCATTTGCATTCATCCTGGGGATTCATTCTGGGGATTCTCTGAAGTTAGGTCTTGGGTAAACACCTCAGGGGTTGAGTCTTGTTTTCATTTTCAGGAAAGGGGTGGCACATTTGTGCCTGTCTTTAGATGTGTTAAGCTGTGTAATATTGTCAGGATCCATGGCTTCTTCTGGGAGTCTGAAATAATTGTGGAAGAGTAGGAGGCAGCAACCATTAAATTCCTAGTCACAGAAATGTTTGTGTTTCATGAATTTAGACAAGGTTTTCAAAAAACTTCCCAGAAGCTTCTCTTTTGGTCCTAATAGGTTTGAGGGGTAACTGTATAGGCATCTCAATTTTCGTGGGTTCTTTCTTTGCATATCATAGTATATCTAGAATGGGATGTTCTAGAAAAAAATCAAGGGGCTTATTCCAAAAGTGTCTGCAATTTCCTTGCTGGTGTACATTTTGATGTTGGATTAGCATTCTATCGCCAGGTTGAGGGTCAAAGTTTGATGCTTCCAAATCGCCATGCTTCACTCATGACTAGTCTTTAACAAACTATTTCACTTCAGACAAGCATTGTTTTCACGTTTTAATCCAGAAAGTTGCAGTGTCTTCAAGTTGTTATGTGGGCATTGTGGCCAATAGGCCTTTGGACCCCCGTTAGAATACAGCCAAACATAATATGGTAGAGGTTGAGTGGTCTGCCAAGGAATGTAATTAGACATGAGCGAATCGAACATGGTGAAGTGGAATTCGTTTCGAATATTGGGAAATATTCGATTCGCGCCGAATCCGAAAATTAGCCAACTTCGGATGCACGAATCGAATTTTCCCAAAAATGGCGGCGACATGTGTGGTGACGGAGCGGGGATCTCTGGGAAGGCGCGCAGACAAGGCGCGCTGACCCATAATGCATTCATTCATGACATGTGATCGCATTAGCCAATCAGCAGCCAGCCAGCCAGCCAGCACTGTGTAATGGTGGAGCTATAAATTGTGGCCATCTTACAATTCTCCATTAGCCTCCGGTCTTTCAAGAGAGACAGACCTGTCTGTATTAGGGACAGAGTTAGGGCCAGAGAGACTTTAGGGCCACAGAATCGTTACTTAGGGACACAGAATCGTTACTTAGGGACACAGAATCGTTACTCAGGGACACAGAATTGTTACTCAGGGACACAGAATTGTTACTCAGGGACAGACACAGAATTGTTACTGAGGGACACAGAATTGTTACTCAGGGACACAGAATTGTTACTCAGGGACAGAAACAGAATTGTTACTGAGGGACACAGAATTGTTACTGAGGGACATAGAATTGTTACTCAGGGACACAGAATTGTTACTCAGGGACAGACACAGAATTGTTACTCAGGGACACAGAATTGTTACTCAGGGACACAGAATTGTTACTCAGGGACACAGAATTGTTACTGAGGGACACAGAATCGTTACTCAGAGACACAGAATTGTTACTCAGGGACACAGAATTGTTACTCAGGGACACAGAATCGTTACTGAGGGACACAGAATCGTTACTGAGGGACACAGAATCGTTACCCAGGGACACAGAATCGTTACTCAGGGACAGACACAGAATTGTTACTCAGGGACAGACACAGAATTGTTACTCAGGGACACAGAATTGTTACTCAGGGACACAGAAATGTTACTGAGGGACACAGAATTGTTACTCAGGGACACAGAATTGTTACTCAGGGACAGACACAGAATTGTTACTCAGGGACACAGAATTGTTACTCAGGGACACAGAATTGTTACTGAGGGACACAGAATCGTTACTCAGGGACACAGAATTGTTACTCAGGGACACAGAATTGTTACTCAGGGACACAGAATCGTTACTCAGGGACACAGAATCGTTACTGAGGGACACAGAATCGTTACTCAGGGACACAGAATCGTTACTCAGGGACACAGAATCGTTACTCAGGGACACAGAATCGTTACTCAGGGACACAGAATTGTTAATCAGGGACACAGAATTGTTACTCAGGGACACAGAATCGTTACTGAGGGACACAGAATTGTTACTGAGGGACACAGAATTGTTACTCAGGGACACAGAATCGTTACTCAGGGACACAGAATCGTTACTCAGGGACACAGAATTGTTAATCAGGGACACAGAATTGTTACTCAGGGACACAGAATCGTTACTGAGGGACACAGAATTGTTACTGAGGGACACAGAATTGTTACTCAGGGACACAGAATCGTTACTCAGGGACACAGAATCGTTACTGAGGGACACAGAATCGTTACTCAGGGACACAGAATTGTTACTCAGGGACACAGAATTGTTACTCAGGGACAAAGAATCGTTACTGAGGGACACAGAATCGTTACTGAGTGACACAGAATTGTTACTCGGGGACACAGAATTGTTACTCAGGGACACAGAATTGTTACTGAGGGACACAGAATCGTTACTCAGGGACACAGAATCGTTACTCAGGGACACAGAATTGTTACTCAGGGACACAGAATCGTTACTCAGGGACACATAATTGTTACTCAGGGACACAGAATTGTTACTGAGGGACACAGAATCGTTACTGAGGGACACAGAATTGTTACTCAGGGACACAGAATTGTTACTCAGGGACACAGAATCATTACTCAGGGACACAGAATTGTTACTCAGGGACACAGAATCGTTACTCAGGGACACAGAATCGTTGAATTAAAGAGTATGTCAGACAACACGCAGAGGAGTGGCAGAGGAGGCAATGTTTCAGGAGCGAGCAGACGTGGCAGCAGAGGAAGGGGTCGAGGCAGCACTATTCGCAGCCAGAGGCCAGTGCTCCCGGTGTCATCCAGCGGTCGTGTCTCCACCGACAACCCTGCCGTCATCGATTGGTTGGCTCGGTCGTCTTCCTCTTCCCAGGTCACCTCTGACACCTACAGCCAACGGTCGGTGGGTACGTCAGACACAACCATTAGTTGGCATGGCCCGGGAGCAAGCCCACTGAAATCACGTGTCCTCTACCTGCCCCTGTCCTTTGGTGTTCCCTCACCAAGCGAAGTATCGCATGCTGTGGGCTCAGCCCCACTGTACAGTGAGGAAGAGCTAAAAGAGGGCGGTCAGGAACGGGGGGAGACATCCGCCTCTTCAGCAGCCAGGCGAAGAAGTACTGGCGAGGAGAGTGGCTCGGTAGCCGGTCTAGAGACAGGTCTGTCTCCTGACCCACACGCAGCCAAGGGGGCTAGTAGTGAGGCGGAGACCCTAATTGATGATGATGAGGCTGATCGCACTTGGCAGCCTCGTCGTCATCTGCCAGGCCCATACTCTGCCATGGGCCCCCGTACCGACTCCTCATGCTGCTGCCAGGCCCGTAATCTGTCATGGGCCCCTGTACCGCCTCCTCATGCTGCTGCCAGGTCCAGAGTGTGTAATGGGTCCCTGTACGGCCTCCCATTGCTGCTGTCTCCATCGCCACACTCTGCCATGTGCCACTTTCAGGTCTCCTCACACTGCTGGTGGGTTCCATTTTGTCATAGGGTGCTGGCAGATTACGGGCCTCCCATTGCTGCTGCCAGGCCCATAATCTGTCATGGTCCCCTGTACCGCCTCCTCATGCTGCTGCCAGGTCCAGAGTGTGTCATGGGTCCCTGTACCGCCTCCTCATGCTGCTGCCAGGTCCAGAGTGTCTCATGGGTCCCTGTACGGCCTCCCATTGCTGCTGTCTCCATCGCCACACTCTGCCATGTGCCACTTTCAGGTCTCCTCACACTGCTGGTGGGTTCCATTTTGTCATAGGGTGCTGGCAGATTACGGGCCTCCCATTGCTGCTGCCAGGCCCGTAATCTGTCATGGGCCCCTGTACCGCCTCCTCATGCTGCTGCCAGGTCCAGAGTGTGTCATGGGTCCCTGTACCGCCTCCTCATGCTGCTGCCAGGTCCAGAGTGTCTCATGGGTCCCTGTACGGCCTCCCATTGCTGCTGTCTCTATCGCCACACTCTGCCATGTGCCACTTTCAGGTCTCCTCACACTGCTGGTGGGCTCCATTTTGTCATAGGGTGCTGGCAGATTACGGGCCTCCCATTGCTGCTGCCAGGCCCGTAATCTGTCATGGGCCCCTGTACCGCCTCCTCATGCTGCTGCCAGGTCCAGAGTGTGTCATGGGTCCCTGTACCGCCTCCCATTGCTGCTGTCTCCATCGCCACACTCTGCCATGTGCCACTTTCAGGTCTCCTCACACTGCTGGTGGGCTCCATTTTGTCATAGGGTGCTGGCAGATTACGGGCCTCCCATTGCTGCTGCCAGGCCCGTAATCTGTCATGGGCCCCTGTACCGCCTCCTCATGTTGCTGCCAGGTCCAGAGTGTGTCATGGGTCCCTGTACCGCCTCCTCATGCTGCTGCCAGGTCCAGAGTGTCTCATGGGTCCCTGTACGGCCTCCCATTGCTGCTGTCTCCATCGCCACACTCTGCCATGTGCCACTTTCAGGTCTCCTCACACTGCTGGTGGGTTCCATTTTGTCATAGGGTGCTGGCAGATTACGGGCCTCCCATTGCTGCTGCCAGGCCCGTAATCTGGCATGGGCCCCTGTACCGCCTCCTCATGCTGCTGCCAGGTCCAGAGTGTGTCATGGGTCCCTTTACCGCCTCCCATTGCTGCTGTCTCCATCGCCACACTCTGCCATGTGCCACTTTCAGGTCTCCTCACACTGCTGGTGGGTTCCATTTTGTCATAGGGTGCTGGCAGATTACGGGCCTCCCATTGCTGCTGCCAGGCCCGTAATCTGTCATGGGCCCCTGTACCGCCTCCTCATGCTGCTGCCAGGTCCAGAGTGTGTCATGGCTCCCTGTACCGCCTCCTCATTGAAAGGAATTGAATCTCGTTCCCTTCTTGCACTGACTTCCGTCAGCCTCGTGGCATTGACTAACAATTACCTTCGGATCCGGAGTTCACCTGAGACACAAAGGAATGGCAGACAGACACAAAGTAGTATCTCAGAATGAACTGAATTTATTCTTCCGTGTTTAAACTTATATATGAAACTTAAAACAAAGCATAGAAATATAAGAACCAATCAATTGACAGGTATGCATTTAACCAATTAGAATATTACATACGTCACTCATGCCCAATCAGTTGGCATATATGTTAATTATTAGTATATACGTTAATGCTTGAACTTTCGGACACCTTCAGAAAGCAGACAGTTCCTTTTTTACCGTTGGCCTAAAATTATTAATACTCTTTCAACAGGATGTAGCTCACCGCAGACTTTCAGTCTTAGGCTTAGTTAAGGGAAAAAGGGGAAGTTGCACCTGGACAAGAAAAAGAGGAACTTCTTAACTCCTGACAAAATACCGTTTAAAACAAGAAAGTTAATTCTTTTAAAACACAGGCTTAAAATGGATGCTGATTCTTAAGATGGAAGGGCTTTGGCTAAGAGAAACAAGATGGTGGAACATCAAACTTAGGGGCTAATCCCTTCAAACCCCCTCTTAGGTCACACACGTGACCTTACACCTTAGTCACAGGTTGGTACCTGGGGCCCTTAGTAGGTAATCAGGGTTCCCCATATACCAAACCAGGTTTCAAATAAACTGACCAGTGGATTTTCTACTCCTGAGCTTTCAGCTAATTCTTCAAACAATATTTGGAGGTTGTGAAGGGCTCTAATAATACTTCCATCAGAAACAGTGTTATGGGGAATAAGAGTACAACCGCAGGAGTTAAACATTTTACATACTTTCCCTTTATCAGCTAATAACATATCAAAACAGTATGGTTCTACCAAACTTATGTTAACCATAGCCAATGTAGTTAACCCAATTTACATTCCCGCTAAACTGTACCCATATAATACAAATTCTGTAACAACATTACTATGTTCAAATCAGGCAAAATTTCCTGATACTGGTTTAGAGACTTAAAAGTAAATTATATAATCTGGTAACAGGGAATTTTCTTAACCAAATCAGTACATTCCTTCTCAGTGATATTATCTTTGTACACTCTAATTAGACAGAACATATTAGTTTCTTTTTCCTGAAAAAAGGGAACCAGTCTCAATGCTTAATCTATCCTTTGATTGCATCATTACTCCTGTATTCTCCTAGCCCCCAGGGCGAGCTGCCTACGGCAGGGGCAGGGACTGTTAAAAGGAACTGGTGGCGGTTGTTCTCTGAAAATACTATTCCTAGCGGATTGGAAATGGCTAGTAACAAAACAATAAACAATGGGATCCATACAACTATTAAAACTACTCAAAGTTACTGTGACATGGTACACAATGAGGATGACATCCCGAGACACCTCACTGCGGACACAGAAAACCACTTGACTAACATGAATGGGAGTGAAACAGACTGTGAAGATGACCAGCACCATTATGAGGAGCTGTACCGCCTTCACCCGTCTCTCTCGGCTTTGGTTCATTTGTATTGACTTGGACAAAGTCCACATGATCCGCAGGGTGTAGAAAACAACAATCACCAAGGGAACAAAATACTCAAAACCTGTCAGCATAAGTAGCTGGAAAAAACAACAATGTTTGTGGTTAATCGTTGTGGTCAGTATGATGAAAGTTACAATTACAGCAAATATCCAAATCAAAACACAGATGCATTTGGCATAACTGGGATTTCTCCATCTGCATGAGGCTCTGGCTTGCACAATGGCCAGGTAGCGATCAACACAGATGCAGGTCAGGAAAAGAATACTACAGTACATGTTCACAGAATACGTAAAACTGTGAACATAATAGCAGATATAACAGGTCTCTACATTACGGTAATACATAACAATTCGTGCTGGTAGAGAGAGACCCACTAAGAGGTCTGTCACTACCAAGTTAATGGTGTAAATAACAGAGGGTGTCCTTACTTTGCTCTGAAAACAGAACACATAAAGGGCCAAACTGTTCAGTATTATGCCCATCAAAAAAAATAAAAGAGTTAATAATTAGCAACGCCACCCAAAGGCCATAGAACCTTTGATGCAATGTTTCACCTGGGTTGGCTTGTTGAGGGATTTGGAATTGTTTGTCATTTGCTATAGATTCATTCAGTTCAAGTTCTTTGGATGGGTTGAAGTTTCCAGGGCTGACGAAGCACTCCATGTGGTTCAGATCAATCTCTCAGGACTTCTCTGGCTGCTTCTTCTGTATCTGTGTCTTTGCCTTTGTCTTGCTTCTTAGGGGCTTGGTTCACCCTTTTTACACGGCTGGCATGGATCCAGGCCTTGGAATCCTCAGTCAGAACAGCGGTCTTAGTGACAGTGATCACGGAAACAAGTTGGTTCCTGTGAAAAAAAAGAAAAAAGTGCCAGCAACATTTCCTTCAACTTTGTCCAAAGTTTCAATAAACTTTCTCACATATTCTTCCTGAATCAATCCCAAATCCCCTCTTTCTACCATGAGTGGCTGTCTGGCCCAGGGAGTGGGAAAAAACCTATCCATTAAAACCTAAAAAGGGGGGTAACCTGTCTTCTTAGAAGGAATCATCCTTATCTCTATACCTGAACTCTGAGGGACATTTCCACCTAGCGGCTAAACATATCCACAATTACCCAAAAAATATTCCTGTCCTTTTCCTACTTCTGGCATGTGTGTAAAATCTACCTGTGAGCGGATAAAAAATGTTAATGTCTTGTCTTGTGAGGATTGTTCCTAATGTATGTAATGCATCTAGACACATATGATTTTACCATAAAAGGGGGGCCAGGGATGAAAAAAAATCCAGCAGTTCACATGTAACCTGCCATCCCCTGTGACCTATCCCATAATACTGTGAGCTGTGACCTACCCCATGATACTGTAAGATGAACAGAGGTGCACTAGCTTCTAGAATACATGGTCTCCCCTCTTGTGACACAAAGTCCAGTTAGTGGAACTTTGGTCACACTAACTACATTCCACTTAATATCTTTTAGAAGTAGCAGATGTACTGCAATATTTGATCTAACAGTGACATTTAAAATTGGAGCAGGATCTAAAGTGGGAGGAATATATTTTATTCTCAACTTGGGGTTTAACAACAGTATAACCTCATATTCACTAAATGGTGGTGTGTAAGGTGGTCTCATGTCCAAGAGTAAATGACATAGCCATTTGAATCACCATCACAAATAATAGCAAACTTCTGAGACACACAGGCATGCCTTGTACCTGTACCAGAACCATTTTTGAGAAAAAACAAAACAAAAGGGCGGAGTATACCTCCATGCTCCCCAAGCCAGGATTCCCGACATAGTTTTACAATTTTCCCTAGCATACAGATAAAACATTTGATCATATGCGGGCAGACCAAGACCAGGGGTTATTACCATAGCATGTTTCAAATACACAAAAACATTACACATTTCAATTAACCATTTCACAAGATCTGACATTTCTAAACCTGTGGTTTGTCTCAAAATACTGTCAAAGTAGGAACAGTCAGGTATCCATTGGCGGCAGCAACCAATCATATCAAGAAAGGTAAGCATGTCTTTCTTGGTCAATGGGCGGGGCAGACCCATAAGAGCCGCAGCTCTCTTTGTGACTGAATTTCCTATCACCTTTTGTGAGGACAAAACCAAGGTATAACACCATTATAACTTTGCTTAGACACTTTAGACACATAACTTTGCTTAGACACTTTATGATCACATATAAGATACACACTCCAACTGGCTGGCTGTCCGCACTGAAACCAACTAAACCATGGCTAGGAGTTCATGGCTTGGGGCCTGGAGGACTACAGTATAATCCTGGAGAAATTCATTCCAGATAAAACTTTTACCTCTAAAGTTAAAGGCAAAAATTAGCCATGTCTCCTTAACAACAGGAATTTGCTAAAAAAAACAATTTGTCAAATCAATCACCGTAAAAAAAACAACTCGGCATCAGGTGGGATGGAGGAAATGAGTATTGGTACGTCAGGTACTATTGGGACAATGAGAATTACAAGAACATTTATAGCACTCAGGTCCTGCACAAATCTGTAAGAACCGTCTGGCTTCTCAACTAGATTTATTGGGCTGTTGTATGGTGAAATCATCTTTCCAAGGATTCTTGCCTTGAAACAAATTCTCCACCACGGACACTATTCTTACCTCCTGTATTTTAAACAAAAGGGCCTTATCTATGAAACACAGTGTGGCCTTGTATTGGAATGCAGGAAATGAATCCCACATCCAAGGAACTGTCCGCTCAAACTTTATATTGTTTCAGCAGAGAGTGAGGGGTCATATTTCAATAAACACTGTCATAACAGGGACAGTTGGTATCCCGGCAGATTAAGCTACAATACCTCCTTTCCCAGAGTTTTAGATTAACACTAAGCTTTCCCAAAAGAACAAATCAACTGGACAATTGGGTATGATTTTGAATAAATGCTCTAGCAGCAAAACAAAAAAACTGAAAAAGGTGGTGCTTTAAAAATGTCGGTGGGTTTCCCACCTGTTCTTATAGAGAGTTTTCCACTTTTTCAGCGAATCCTCTCCACATACTGTTTCAAGTGGTGAACTTGGGATGTCTGTTACATCCAGACTATCACTCTCCCTTAATACCAGGGAACCTGAACTAGGGGATTCTTCAAAAAATAAATCCTCCTCAGTAATTGGAGTGAGAACAATTCTCCCTGCGGCTTCATGTGTGGCAGAAGTCTGAACTACACTCTGAGAATCCTCGGGAGCTTGAACTGTAGAAGGCTGTGTGGCAGAAATCTGAACTGCACTAGGTATTTGGTGTGTCTGTGCAGATATTAATACTGGTGATGTAGGGGGTGCAGTTGTCTCCACTATAGGGAAATGGATCCACACTGCCCATTACTTCACTCCATTCTGCTAATCTATCTACCCAGGGATGAAGTAAAGAATAATCTGTCCCACAGATACGGGCTACATAATCTATACATGATTCCCCAACTTTTGGGAGAGGGGGCTTATTCCTACTCTGACTTCTCCCCATATCTTACACTTGAATATATCTGTATCACAAATCTGTCCTATAGGCTGTAATGACAATTTATCCTATAAAAATGCCTGGACCTAAGATACTTTCTCTAGTCTTTCTCTAATGACTGATAAAAGTGAAGATTATAACCTGGGTGTACAATACTTTTCTAATAATATTCTGCCAATCTTTTCTAGCTTACAACACAATTTAAACAAAACATTTACATAGGCACCCAACTCGGCGTTACCACGCAATCACCTCACCCAGATCATCAACCAATAAGGCTTATCTGTGTGGGGTGGGGCATGTCACACGGAAATTGACAATACCTTCAGTGACCACTGACCCATACACTTACCAACTGGGCACTTGTGTCACACAAACAAATTATCTTATACTTCTATGCGATAGGAAGAAAAGCAAAGGTTTGCAGGTGAATTATTGGTCAACCCCGGGCTTTTCCTGGTTTCTTCTCAGAGAAACTCTTTTCCAATCTCTTCTTATAAGAAATTGTGCAGTTCCCAAAACTGCCTCTAGTCTTTTCCAAAAGACCTTTGTGCTCCCCACAGCACTTTTTTGCGCCTGGCCACTGACGTCTTAAGACGCGAAGCCCAGTGCTTACCTAAGGGCATGAGATTTCAATCAGAGCCTTTCTGGCAAGAGACTATTTGGCAAAATGACAAAAAATCTTACTTACCAAAAAAGGGTGATTATCTCATCCCGGACACGAGCCCCCAATTGAAAGGAATTGAATCTCGTTCCCTTCTTGCACTGACTTCCGTCAGCCTCGTGGCATTGACTAACAATTACCTTCGGATCCGGAGTTCACCTGAGACACAAAGGAATGGCAGACAGACACAAAGTAGTATCTCAGAATGAACTGAATTTATTCTTCCGTGTTTAAACTTATATATGAAACTTAAAACAAAGCATAGAAATATAAGAACCAATCAATTGACAGGTATGCATTTAACCAATTAGAATATTACATACGTCACTCATGCCCAATCAGTTGGCATATATGTTAATTATTAGTATATACGTTAATGCTTGAACTTTCGGACACCTTCAGAAAGCAGACAGTTCCTTTTTTACCGTTGGCCTAAAATTATTAATACTCTTTCAACAGGATGTAGCTCACCGCAGACTTTCGGTCTTAGGCTTAGTTAAGGGAAAAAGGGGAAGTTGCACCTGGACAAGAAAAAGAGGAACTTCTTAACTCCTGACAAAATACCGTTTAAAACAAGAAAGTTAATTCTTTTAAAACACAGGCTTAAAATGGATGCTCATTCTTAAGATGGAAGGGCTTTGGCTAAGAGAAACAAGATGGTGGAACATCAAACTTAGGGGCTAATCCCTTCACTCATGCTGCTGCCAGGTCCAGAGTGTCTCATGGGTCCCTGTACGGCCTCCCATTGCTGCTGTCTCCATCGCCACACTCTGCCATGTGCCACTTTCAGGTCTCCTCACACTGCTGGTGGGTTCCATTTTGTCATAGGGTGCTGGCAGATTACGGGCCTCCCATTGCTGCTGCCAGGCCCGTAATCTGCCATGGGCCCCCGTACCACCTCCTCATGCTGCTGCCAGGTCCAGAGTGTCTCATGGGTCCCTGTACGGCCTCCCATTGCTGCTGTCTCCATCGCCACACTCTGCCATGTGCCACTTTCAGGTCTCCTCACACTGCTGGTGGGTTCCATTTTGTCATAGGGTGCTGGCAGATTACGGGCCTCCCATTGCTGCTGCCAGGCCCGTAATCTGTCATGGGCCCCTGTACCGCCTCCTCATGCTGCTGCCAGGTCCAGAGTGTGTCATGGGTCCCTGTACGGCCTCCCATTGCTGCTGTCTCCATCGCCACACTCTGCCATGTGCCACTTTCAGGTCTCCTCACACTGCTGGTGGGTTCCATTTTGTCATAGGGTGCTGGCAGATTACGGGCCTCCCATTGCTGCTGCCAGGCCCGTAATCTGTCATGGGCCCCTGTACCGCCTCCTCATGCTGCTGCCAGGTCCAGAGTGTGTCATGGGTCCCTGTACGGCCTCCCATTGCTGCTGTCTCCATCGCCACACTCTGCCATGTGCCACTTTCAGGTCTCCTCACACTGCTGGTGGGTTCCATTTTGTCATAGGGTGCTGGCAGATTACGGGCCTCCCATTGCTGCTGCCAGGCCCGTAATCTGCCATGGGCCCCCGTACCGACTCCTCATGCTGTGACGTTGCAACAAGGTGGAATTCAACCCTACATATGTTAGACCGCCTTTACGAACAGCGAAAGGCCATCACCGATTTCCTGATGTTACAAGCGGATAAATGTACTCCCCTGTGTAACTTAGATGTCAGCCATTGGCAGCTCATGCGTGACACCTGCTGCTTGCTCAGGCCCTTTGAGGAGGCCACGCTATTCGTGAGTCGGCAGGACTATGGGATGAACGACGTCATTCCTCTGTTGCACGTCCTGGAACAAATGCTGTTAACAATGGCTGGTCAGGGTGCGGTAGACGTGGCGCACAGATCTCAACGCCACATGACCCCTGTGGGGGCAGGACAGGAAGAAGAGGAGGAGGTAGAGGAGGACATTGGTGCTCAGGAATTATTGAGTGAAATGGGTGGTTTTTCCACTCAGCGGACAGGAGTGGAGGAGCAGGAGCATCTGGTAGAGGAGGAGGAGGAGACAGAGGACCCAGACGCACCGTGGCAGTATGCTGTGGAGATGGAGGCAGGGAGTCCCTCGCATTCCTTGGCACAAATGGCCCATAGCATGCTCGGTTGCTTGCGTAGCGACAGCCGAATAATAACCATCAGACAGAGGGATGACTTTTGGCTGTCCACCTTGTTGGACCCTCGCTACCGTTCAAAAATGGTGGCCTTTTTCACACCTGCTGAGAGGGAGGCCAAAATAACGTACTATAAAAACCACCTATGTAGTCAGTTGGTCTCTGCCTTTCTGCGCCAACGTCCATCCTCAGGCACTGTGGGCCCTGTGCGCTCGCGTTCCGCTGCCATGGCAGCAGGGGAGGGGTGGGGTGGTAGGAGCAGTGGCAGCTCCACCAGCAGCGGCTGCCTCAGTCTGCAGTCGATGATGAGTAGCTTTCTTCACCAGCGCAGTGAGGAAACTACTAACCAGCCGCAGCAGCAGCAGCATCAGGTGGACCTGGAGCAGGACCTCAAACAACAGGCTCGGGCCTACTTGGACAGCACCCTGCCAACCGAGGTAGACAATCCCCTTGACTACTGGGCAACGAAACTTGACCTTTGGCCCCAACTAGCTGAATTTGCCCTTGAAAGGCTGTCATGCCCTGCCAGTAGCGTGGCATCGGAGCTCGTGTTTAGTGCGGCAGGAGGTATTGTAACTCTGCGGAGGACACGACTGTCCACCCAAAGTGTGGAGAGACTCACGTTTGTGAAAATGAATCAGGCGTGGATTAGTCTGGATTTCAAACCACCAGTTCCTGACACAACTGACTAAATCCGCCATGAATCATGCCCCAAACATGTTATTATTTTTAACATAGGCCTCTGTATGGCCTTCAATTTAAGCTGCTTACGCTTCGCCACTCTGCCATGGGCCCCTGTACCGCCTCCTCTTGCTGCTGCCAGGTCCAGAGTGTCTCATGGGTCCCTGTACGGCCTCCCATTGCTGCTGTCTCCATCGCCACACTCTGCCATGTGCCACTTTCAGGTCTCCTCACACTGCTGGTTTGTTCCATTTTGTCATAGGGTGCTGTATGGCCTCCCATTGCTGCTGCCTCCACCGCCACACTGTGGCTCCACACTCTGGTTTTGGCCCAGTGACTGCCCAAATGAGTGAAGTGTGCGGTGATTCTAAGATCAACGGCACTCATCTGCATGTCATACTGACTGACAGTATTATTTCTCTTCCCCAGCAGACTCCAAGGGCATTTAAATTAAAGGTACAGTGTTCTGCACTAATATAAAGGCTCTCTGAAGCCTAGAAACACCCTTTTTATAAGTTAAATTTGCAGCGAATATATTCGACTCGAATCAAATTTATTCCGCGAATTCGCCGAATCAGCCGAATCGAATTTTTGAATACTTCGCTCATCTCTAAATGTAATGTATGGTTGTTTTTTCCTTATCACTTCAGTCAAATAATAGATCTATTTCCTACATTTATCATGTTTCAAGCATCACAGCTGTTGAACTAGGGTGCCACTGAATTTCCCACATGCCTCCATGCCTTGTGGATGGTGTAGTGTGCCTAGTATGTGTAGTGTGTGAATTCCTAACATCTAGTAATAACTCACTTTTTAAAACAAGGTCCCTGGTCTAAATGTATCTTCTGCAGGCAGTAACAAGTAAAGTAGAAGTGCCTCCATAATATTTGGACAGCTGGCTTGGCAGTCTGGCAGCAAGATACTGTCACAAGACTTGAACGTGAAGCGGGCTGCATACCGCAAAACACGTTGGAGCAATTTACAAAGTATTAATCTGGAAAAGGCTATTTTATTTTGTTGTATGGTCTATTAGGAGCAACTAACCCAGAATCAATCTGTGAAAGGTTATGTCAATTTGTTGTATGTGCCAGTAGGCCATTTCTTGCAGTGATGTTTGACAATTTTGTCCTAAGCATGTAACTGTTATTTATTTTGATTTTCTATTGTTTGGTATGGTACCTTCAAAACCACATTAGTTTTTTCTAGTTAGGGCACCTATCTGCAGTGTCTTATTAATAAGGTCTGTGGTACCAGTAAGTTCTTCTAGCAAGGACTAGGAGACCGTTTAGGTTTCCATCTCCCACTCCATTCTCTTCAATCATGTTGATAAAAATGTGGTCTTTCTCAGGATGGCAAAGGATTCCTTGATCTGTTGAAGAGGATATAATGTACATCTCTCATGATAACAGCATATAGACACCTATAGAACACACAAAAAAATAAAGGTGCCATTCTTCTTCCTCACAAAGATGGTTCTAACTAGTATTGTATCTTGACAACAACAAATTGAGCCACTTCTGAGGGCAATGGTTCTGCTAGAATAGTGAAGCCTTCTTGATATTCTTGAATATGACTTCTTGATTAGCTGGTACCACAACTTCTGTCCCAAACTGAACCCTGACAATGCCAGCTTTTTCCAAGATACAGTATATACAGAGCATGAAAATGACCCTCAAAGACTTCCAGAGTATGGAGCAGTTGCCTGATTTCCTTAGGTCTGCCCAAGTGTGCAAAAAGAGCTTCTTCAGCACCTCAGTCTTCTGTCCTTGGATGACAATAATGCCCAATATCACCTTCAGCCATTTCTTTACATAAGGATATGTGATAACCACACCTCAGGTTCTGCCCCTACAACTCTGCTTTCTTCTATATAAAGCCTGCTACTTGTATGGAGAATTCATTGTCAGCTGTCAGTGACATCCAGTCTTCTTAGGAAAATAATACCAACATTCTGGTTATGGCAGTGTAGTGGCTTGCAAGCTAAAAACAGGAAATTTGACCACCACATATATATTCAGTTCTTGAATGGGGAGTCATTTCACTTTACCAATCTGCTGCCTGACTCCTGGCAGTGGCCCATTCTAGATTTTTGTAATAGGTAGTAATAGGAATGAGGGTTCAAACACCTAACAGGGCATGGTTGAACATGGGAGCTTCCAGCTGTCAATGGTTACTAAGGAACCAGCAGTTGCTTGCACCAGTTATGTCCTCACCAAACACTAATATCACCTGGCTCATTCCCTCTCATGTAAGCCAATGTGAGAGGATTGAGGGAGTTGCATCATTGCCTAAACATGGCCACTTTTCCATATTTAGCAATGATGTCACCATTATCCCCAGCCCTTTCCTAAATAGCTGATGGCGAGTAGCTGTCATTCAGCTATGTTTTTTGTCAGGATCAGTCATGTAGACCGAGTAGTCAGGGTTTTTGTAGGTGATTCAGTGGGTGGCAGGTATCGTGATTGAAAATGGGTTTACAGCAAGGGAACTTGTGCAATGGTTTGTTGTCTTTATATCTAGTTGACATCTATATACCCCATACACATTCATGTAATGGGGGCAGTATCTGGGGACCCATTTATTATTAATGGGGGTTTCCAGATTCTGCTAAGCCCACAGCAGACCCCCCCACAACCATTGGCCAGGGTTATGCAACCCCATCATGTTGAGGACATGTGGCTTGGTATGGTTGAGGAATGGGGACGCACACTCAGATTATAAATCGAGTATAAAATTCTTGGGAGACTTCACTCAATTTGTGGGAGTTATCTCAAAGGGTCTGGCATATATTTTAGGAAGAATATTTTTAAAATTATTTTTGTATGATGTGCTACAGCAGAAATTACATTTTGCAAAGAAAAAAAACAGCATACAGACCCTCCTTTTTTTTTTTTTTAAAGAACCCAGGAATGAAATGTTATTTGCCAGCAAAATGTAAAAACATTTCCCCTTGTAAATATCAGCTTATGTACAGCCATTCCAGGGCTTTTATACTGTAAATGGCTGACTGATTTTCTGTAATGTCTGAAAAGAGCTTGAAGTTACATCACTTCCATCTTTTACAATACAAGTTTCATATTTTATTAAATAATCTCAAAGACTATCAACAATGTTAAGAACTTAAAGCTACAGTTTTTCTATTTACATCACTAGGTTGGAGAAGGTGGTTTTAATAAAGGTCCCCTCGACATAGAAGTCAGTTTCAGAAAATTCTCTCCTTGAGTTTATTGCTTCCTTAGCTAAACCAGGTTTCTGATTTAGATGCAAAAAAAAAAAACAGATATACAAATAAACTGATAATATTGATTAAACCCTACAGATTTGAGATAACACAAATATGTTAGGGTCTTTTCAGTGTTCATTTTTATTGCAGTAAAATGCATATATTTTACTACATGAAAATGCATTTCAAGTAGAAATACTATTCATCTTATATTGCTAGTTCACAGCTGTGACCTGCTTCTCAGTGAACTTAGAAAGTGGTGAATAGGCCTTTGAAATAAATAGTAAATGCACAAAAATGCATGTATTGTGCATTTTAATGTGTTCTAAATCGCTATGCTGAATGATTCTCTCTTTCTCTGCATAATTTATAAACAAAAAAGGGCTTTTAAAAACACATTAAAGCACATAAATGGGAGTTTAAAACACAAATATAGACATAAACAAATGCATTAACACGCTTTATGAATATGTGTTATTGAATATGCATACATATGAAGATATATGTTCTTGCTATCCTCAGCATTCTTAGCAGTTCACATTCTTTATATTATCAGTTTGAAGCATTTTGAAGCTTTCTGATTTTTCTGTATTAGCAATCTTTAAAAAAATATAAACAGTATACCATATATCTGGTGCCCTGCTAGCAATGAGATGAAGAACACCAACACTACCTAATATACAGTTCAAACAAATGGTTGCATTTAAGTTAGCAAGTACAAATATAATTCTGTAAACCCTACTGTGTATTAATAGTATGTTGCTCTTTTATGGAGCAACTGGTATTTCAGATTTAGTGTATGTTTATACCGTAGACTGCAATGTAGTGAAATACTAATCTTTTTTTTGGAAGCAGTTCAAAGATTACTATATTATGGTAATTAGATAAGGATTAATAGGGATTTGTTTTATTTCATATATAAACCTTAGTGAGTTACTCTCTACTCCCTTAGATCTGCAACAAATTAGCTGATGGAAAATAATAGAAAATTTAATCAAAAACTGCATGGCTCCACCTAAAGGATTATCATTAAAGAAGGAGAACAACTGAGCAAGTGTCTTGATAAGTCTATAGTAGCCTATATGGGCAAGTGTTTTTTTTATTTTAAGAAGTTGACCTAAAAAATTACTCCCTTTTCTATTAAAGAAAAACAAAAAAAAGAAAAAAAAACAGTTCTGTGTTACTTGTCTCCAAGCAGATGATGTAGAAGCTGCAATGGTCCCACTGTGTCACCAGAGCATCTACTGTGAGTGCTCAAAGATACATGGTCCTAAATACAAATCTGTTCAGTTTCACAATAAACCTGGATGTCAGAAGATCCACATTTGGGGTTCCCCATCATTGGCAAAGCAAGTCGAACAGTCCTGGGTGAATAGCCCACTCCCCTGGAGACAACTTTTGACAGCTGTGAAAATCCAGCTGTCAATGTTCTGTATCTGGAATGTAAACAGTGGCTTCTTAATCATTTATATATGCCACTGCTGTGACATTTTCTGAACCCTCACAGGAAGGCCTTTCAGTCATATCTGCCAATGGAACAGGACAGGGCAAATTGCCCTCAGTTCCAAAATATTGATTGACAACAACCTCTCCTATGAAGAACAAGTTCCTCAAGTGAATAATGGTCTAGAACTCCTCTTCAGCCTGTCAGGCTGGAGTCTGTTGTGAGGACCTTCCAGGGTAGGGGAAGAAACAAAACATTCAAAATTCAAATGGCGGTGTTGGAATTGAAACTAGGCAAATGTAACTGCCTTGAAGGAAGCTGCTATTTTCATCAAATCTCTCGTGTAGATGAATCAAGGGATTTGACTGTGTTTTTCACTGTTGAATCCTCAGAGCAAGATATTTTTCTGATGGAAGGATAAATTCTGCCTAGGCAGTGTCCAGATTTGGGGCTAGATATTCCAATCACTGGGCTGTAGAGTTTTTTTTATATTTCAAAGTGTTTATTGAGTTTTGATCAAAACAATAGAGATAATGCTCTATTGAAACAATTTCCACAAAATAAAACAACTGTCATACGGCATATAAGTAGTCATTACAAAATAAACAACATAGGTAGAGGTACATAAGAGGGGGGATAACAAGCATGTTGATCTTCGACATTTATGATGCACACATGACTCATATCAAAAACTACTCAAATAGTGTCTCAGATTTGCAGGTATGCAGCATCATCAAGAGACCGACAGAAGTACCTGGAAGTAACCTGGCCAGTTAGGAGCTGAACCTAGTGTGACAGAAAACATGCTCCATTTCCTCACTCAGTCCATATAGAGCATCATGCAAACATAAACAGTAATTCTTATTGTGATGAAGATCAGAAATAGTATTTTATTTTTGTGTTGTTTTGCTGAAATCAACAAGTGTGTCAAGCAGTCAGCTTGTCTGCTTAATTAAATCTAGGAGTTCCTGTGTCCCGCAGGGGGTGGGAGATGAGGTTGATCTGAGCAGGAGGCAAATACAGCATGGTGTCCTGTGGCTGTGAAAAACCAGACATGTTGGCAGTCGGGGCTTGGTCATGGTGGGAGAAAATTCTCAGAATGTGCAGAGCTTGAGTCAGAATGGACAGCAGCTCATTGCTGCAAGCCTCACTCAGAGATGCATTGAAAGGTGCTTTGCTTTTTGCACTGCTGGGACTTGTGGTTCTACATTGTCTGTGTGGCTTTCTGGACACTGGGACTTTATTTTACCTTCTGATTTTCCATCAACTGTTGCCTGTGTGGTCTTGAATCTGCGGCCAGGACACACAGCCCTCCGTAGACCCATGAGAAGTTGGTGCCTATCTGCTTAGACTTCCTCTGCTGGCTGGTGAGTCCCTGAATTGCTACCCTGTGCCAAGGACTTTTCCCAGTGTGCTGGGTTGACCCCTTTGTCCCTGGACCTCTGCCCTGTGCTGGACTTAATCCTCTCTGGCCAGATCCGCATCCTGTGTACTGGATTAACCCAGTTGTGCCCTGACCTCTGCCCTGTGCTGGATTTAACCCTGCTCTGCCCTGCTTGCCTTGTGGACTACCTGCCCTCTGCTCCTTATATTGCCACCCTGAGAATCATTCTTCATTGCTGTGTCTTCTGTTATGTGGACTAGTTTTTCTATTGTCTGGACCCTGAGTTTACCCAATAAATGCCCACATGTTGGGTTTCCTGTAATTTGCTGTGTGCTCGCTCTCTACACTCCTAGTTCATCACACTTATAATGACGATATTGCAGAAAATATAAGAAGAGAAGACAAAGGTGGAGTAAGAAAAAGAGAAAAAGGAGGGGATCATCACAGAGGGTTCCGATTCAGTCTCAATCATTTTTTTTTATATTTATTGATGTTGGTGCTGTTGTTTTTCTACCTACAGTATATTTTCACTAAAAATACATTTAAATACAGATTAGTGCAAAACACAATAAAATATAAAATTTTGTTGTAAAATGTAGAAGATAAGACTGAGCAAAGTAAATAAATACCAAATATGTCAAGAGTAAAAATTTGCATGGGTCTATGCTTCAAACTGATACTCAGCATTGACCATAGTTGGCACTTTAAAAGCCTTCATAGGCCACTAATTATTCCTCTTATTATGGCATGTGCAGTGATATCTAACATGTGATAAGAAATTGTTCTTTATGTACAATGTGTGGGCTGTACACATATAAGTGTGTGTGGAGGCTGGGGGGGGTTTACTTTTTTTTTTTTTTGTATATTTTTTCACTGAACTTTACAGCTATCAGTAGGAGACTGATGTATAGCCAGCACCCTGCACCTCAAATATTAACAAATTCACAGCTATGGTGGCTGATGGTTAGCTTGTTTACATGCCACTAATGCTGCCACTGTGATAGTTATAGCTATGGTGGTAAAAGGGTTAAATAGTGGAGATACGTGTGTGCATCTTGTTTCTGTAGTTTTATGGCAATTGCATTCCATTTGTGAGAGTTGGCTAAAAAAAATGGGTGAGTATTTTCTCAGCATTTGTGGTACTGAAATGTGAACTAACATTTATATAAATAAACAGTGATGTTTAGATAAACTATGGCACCACATTTCTTGCAGAAGGAAAGCTTTTCTTACATTAGACAGATATTCATAAAGCCTGGTCATTGGGGAGTTGATGTAGCAAGAATAGTGAATAATGCTGTTATGCTTATCTAATGTGAAAGACATTAGATGGCATGTAAAATGATCTATTGATACTAATGACTATAAAAAGCTTGAATGCATTGTGGGATTTAAAACGTGTTTAAAGGATAAGATATTATTTCATGCTTTATGACACATGATTCCTAGAAATCTTACTGATGTTTTGACACATTGAAAAAAGAAATGAAGTTTCTTCTTTACTGTAGTATGTTAGTATGTATAGTAATAGTAGTTTTTCAAGTGATGAATACAGAGTAATCCTAAAATAAATTAGATTTAATATTACAGGTTTTTTACCCAGAAGGTCGGTATCTGTGTGTAAGAGGGAAAATGCAGGGACAAAACTATACATTTGTTAACAACTACTGCCCAATTCAAAATCCAGAGGTATTTTTGCAGGGAGTGTTGGGGAAAATTATGGATGTTAAGAGGGGTAGTTTAATCCTGGCAGGGGATTTTAACTTATGTTTGAATCCATGGATGGATATGACTTCAAATGCACCCAGAGGAAGGGGAAAAAATTAAGATTGTTAAAAAAGATGTTACATCAAAGTTAATTAATACATGGAGGGTGAAACATCCCAGAGAAAGAGATTATAACTTAGTCTCTCTAGTGCATAGATCGTATTTATGATTAGATTAGATTATGATCGAGCATAGACAACTGGAGTCTTTGGTTAAATCTAATATAGAAGTTATGTCTATCTCAGATCACGCACCTGTTACAGTGAGACTACAGGTAGGAGGAGAGGGGAATAAAAGGGGATATGTGGAGATTAAACGAGACGCTCATGCAGGAACCTGAAATAGAAAAAAGGTTAAGAGATGAAATAGAGCAGTTTTTTCTCCTGAATGAGACTGAAGGGGTTTCTATGGCTACTATCTGGGAGGCACACAAGGACTATATCAGGGGGATCTTGTTAGTGGCTGGGACCAAAAAAAAAAGAAATAAGAAAAAGAGAGAGAAAAACAAAGGAGCTGATGGAGGAGCTATATAGATTAGAACAGGGACATAAAAAGAGACCAGATATAGAGATACATCAGAAGATCATTCGTAAGAGAGAAGAGTTAAAGGACCTGTTGGAACAGGAGACGAGGAAGGTTTTTAATAGGGTCTCTAAGGAACGGTATCAGTGGGGGAATAAACCAGGAAAACATCTGATGAAAAGATTGAAGGAAAAGAAATTGATGAATTATATTGAAAAAATAAAAGATGATAAAGGAGAACTGGTATACTTCACCATGGATGTTTCAAAGCATTCCAGAAATATTATAGTAGGCTGTATGATATGAACCCCAAGAATCAGCAGGCAACAGAGGAAGTAAAGAGAGGGAAAAGACAGGAATATCTAGCAGCAGCAGATCTGCTAAAAGTATCAGAGGAAAAGTGAATATCACTAGATCGAGCAATCTCTCAGGAAGAGATAAGCATGGCCCTGAAAGACACAGCAGGAGTAAAGAGTCCAGGACCCGATGGATACATGGTGGGGTATTATAAGAAGTTCGGAGATTTATTGACACCTAAACTGGGTTTATATATGAATGCTTTAGGAGAAGGAACGGGAATAAGAGAAGAATCTCTACAAGCATATATAACAATTATTCTTGAGGAAGAGAAGGATTGTTCACAATGTGCTAGTTACAGACATGCTATTAAATACTGATACAAAACATTTTGTGAAAATATTAGTCACTAGATTAAATGAGTTGTTGCCTGAATGGATACATTTAGATCAGGTGGGTTTTGTCCGAGGTAGAGAAGAAAGGGACAATGGTTTAAGATCACTGCTCCTCATACAAAAAGCAAGGTGAGAAAAGTTGCTGACAATCATCCTGTCGATTGATGCTGAAAAGGCGTTTGACAGGGTGGACTGGGTATGTAGGATAAGTACGCTGGAGGCTTTAGGAATAGAAACTAGGAAGATAATGTGGATAAAGGAGCTCTATAATATTCCATCAGCAGCAGTAAAAATAAATGAATCCCTTTCAGGATTTTTTAAAATGTATAATGGTACCAGACAGGGATGCCCATTATCCCTGTTATTTGTTATATCCCTAGAATATCTATTGGCGACAGTAAAAAAGAGTGTAGATGTTAGCAGAATTAAAATAGGGGATGTAGATCATAAAGTAGAAGTACACAGATGATATGCTGTTTTATATCAGATTAATGTTACCCAATTTAATGGGATTAATAAAACAATATGGTGAGCTTTCAAATTTGAAAATAAACCCCACAAATCAGAAATTTTGAATGTTAACATTTCAAAGAAAGAAAAGCAGACCCTACAAAAGGACTTTCCATTTACATGGAAGGAGAAGGAATTAGGTTATTTGCAAATAAAGCTAACCACCTTAATAAAAAATATATATCAGATAAATTATATACCATTTAATAAATGAAATAAAAGAAAAAAGCTGAGAAGAATGTCAAGGGGTAGAATCTCCTAGATCGGTCATATAAATCTGTTTAAGATGATGATAGTCCCTAAAATTCTGTATAAGTTTCATATGCTCCCAGTTCAGGATCCTTTTTCGGGCTAATAAAAAAAGAATTCTTAAATATATATGGGCTAATAAAAAAAGAGAATTAAATACAAAGTTTTGTGTAAAAACAAAGGGAGAGGAGGATTAAAGGGGGATTAAATGTGCCCAATATTAGGATTTATTACACTGCCTTGATGTTGTCACAAGTAGTAGATTGGACTTATAATTCACTGGACAAAAGTTGGGTTAAAATGGAAGGTATTTTAAGTAATGCACATCTTGAGAAGATCATTTGGATACCATGAAAGTTTTGCACTATGGAAGAAACTAGCAGCACTTTGACACGGGAGGATTTGAGAGTGTGGGATGGAACACATAAGCATATGGGTTGGAAGTATAATTCTTTAATTCGTTTGGTGGGGACAGAGATTTTGCCACCAGAGAATAAGATTTCAGGAAGGTGGTTTTAAAATGAAGATGTGCGTTTAAGGGATATAGTAAATAAGGTGTACACGTTGTACACGTTTCAAGATTTAAAAGGGAAACAAGACTTATTTGCTGTATTAGATGTAATGAAATATTATCAATTAAGGCATTTTGTTTCAAAGCTTCCCCATCCTCTAAGGACTCCGGAGGATAGGCTCCCATTTGAGAAAATGCTGAGCTCTGATAGAGCTCCAAAGCATATTATTTCTAAGATATATAAGACCCTTATTGAATTGATGGGAGCAGGTCCCCCACTGTTCTTAGAGAAATGGGAAAGGGAGATGGGAATGAAAATAAATGAACAGCAGAAAAATAAAATGTATAAATTGACTCACGGAGCAATGAATATGAGCACGGTTGAAATTAAATATAAATATTTAGCCAGATGGTATTTTACACAGAGTGTGGCACATAGACAGTGAAGAGAGGTATCACCGTTGTGTTGGAAGGGATGCAGATTAATGGGAACTATGGCACATATATGGTGAGACTGTCCCAAAATACAGATGTTTTGGCAGGAAATTATACACGTTATATAAGAGATACTGAGGATCACCATGCAGAAAGAGCCATAGGGTTGTCTGTTCTCTGGGTCAAAAATACCATTGAAACAATACAAAAACAGTATATTATATCATTTAATTAGTGCAGCCAAGGGACTTATCCCCAAATTCTGGCAGGTACAGGAGCCCCCAACATTGAGGGATTGGATTGATAGAGTTGACTATATAAATAAGATGGAAGAGCTAGTTCATATAGATGAAGATAAAATGAAAAAGTTTAGAAAGGAATGGGTTAGGTGGTATGATTTTAATTTTTATGATTATGATTTTAATCTAAAAAATATATGAAAGCGGTAGGAGCCCCCCGTCGGATTGATGTAGGAGAACTGAACTGAAGATCAAGAAATGCATAGGCAAGAAAGAATTAAATAAAAGATATATAGTTATGTATAGGAAAGGATAAAAGAGTTAGACAGAATTACATGGACTGGGGAAAATTGGGGGGTGGTGGGATTTGGGGGGGGGGGTAGGGTAGAGGAAATGTGGGAGAATGGTCTGTACTTCTTTTGTGATAATGATGAAAGAGTATTGTTTTAAGTATTGGAAAGAAAAATATTCAATAAAAGATATAATAATGAAAAAAAAAAACCAACAGTTTTTTTTTTAAAGTACCTAAATGCTAAACATCATTGGGTATCGTTCATTGTGATTTATGATGGGTCTACATCACCAGACAACATGAGTGACATTGTATTTACATTGTGGGACTTTGACCAGATTAGTATCTAGGATAAGGGTTGGTATAGTTTTTTGGGTGGACCCAATGCCATTTTTTGACATGAAATCCCCTTTAAAAATCAATGCTAGAACCCTATCTGGGTATAGTATAGATTTTAAGGGGGACCCCCCCAAAACCTTGGTATGTTTCTGGAGGCATATTTGGCATTTCTGACCTGTATACCAGATAGGGTATGGTATGGAATTGTAGGGAGGGCCCCATACAAACAAACAAAATGGGGTGAGGTCCGCTAAATATAGTAAATATGGACCCCAATACTGGAACTTTATCTAGGCATGACTAGGAATAGGAGGAGCAGCAGCCATGCAACTCTTCAACCTTACAGGGCCCCATGCCCTCAACATGGGGAGAGTTCCTTGCTGGGGGAAGGGGGGCTGTCAATGGGAACAAGGGCCTCAACCCTACGTCCTTGGCTTGGTTTATGTGGAGTCTGAGGGGAGGAATTATTGGAATGAAATATGGCATTCATGTTCTCAGCCACACAGGATTTGAGCTAACTTTTGGTGTTCATAGTTTGTCAGACAGGTGAACTAATTAGGATGTTCACTTGCCTGTCAAAGCAAACCTAATGGTATTACTACTAAGTGAAAACTTCCCATTGTGCATGCACAAGCATCTTTGGTAGCTTTAACACAAGTGGCATGCCCACGTTTTCAGTTGATCATCGTGTTTGATCTTTAATTACATTGCTGGATGATGTGATTAATTATGGATTTTGTTTTGTAAATACTTTATTGCGACCAGATTACAGAATAGTAAGTACATCTTGCAATAATCAGCTATTTAAACAAACAAACCTTATATCAAACTTCAATTATCATCAAAATTATTGCTAGCAGAAAACATACAATCTGCAAGGAAAACATCTAATCAGACTTGTAACATGAGTTGTTGTGGTATCAGGATCGTCGCCTTGTTGTGGTTGCTTTTTTTTTTTACAATAAACAGATAACAGAATTAAGATTAAAGACAGTGGGGGAAGTAGGAAAAAAGAGGGGAGATGAAAAAGAAAACAGAAAATTATCAAAAAAGGAAGGAAAATGGGAGGGAGTGGAAAGAGGGGAAATGTGGGGAAGATTGAGGCGGGGAAGCCTGGTTCTAAAAATCCCTTAAAAAAAAAATCCAGATATGACTGTCAGGGCATCCAAATCTCAAGATTCTTCTTGGACTGATTTTTAATAAATGCGGTTAACTGTTCCATAAGTTGTATATCAGATACCCTGCTATGCCAATGTTCGAGTGTGGGTCAGTGGTGTATTTTGGTTTTGTGCTGTCCTAGGCAACATTAAAATCTGGCACCCCCTCAAGAGATAGAAAGATCTCAAGCAATGTCCAGGAAGAGACAAGCCTGGTCGGTTAATAATTGGTTAAAAGAGAAGTATGGGATGCTTTTTTTTTTAAATTATACTTACCTAGGTGAATGCAGTATCGGACTGATGCTGCATCTGTCCCCAGCCGGCTCTAAGGGTGAGAACTCGGCAATCACATGACCACTGATCATTGAATAATCACTGCTGCTGTGAACAGAGTGGTGTCTGCTCTGCCCCCCTTCCACCTTCATTGGAGAGCTGGGCTGTGGAAGGGGAGGGAGCTGCTGGCTCATGCTCTCAACAGATTGCTTACACACTGAGCCACGTACTGCTTCATACTCTGGGGTGGATCCCGTCTTTAAAGTCAGGATCTTTCTCCAGCCTAGAGTGACATGCTGCATGCCATCAGAATGCAAATGATCAACTGTGACAGGGAGACAGAGTAGAAAAGAATATATAGGCTGGGCAGTTGGAGCACCAGGATCGGCAGAGACAGGATAGTCTGATAAAACGAGGCATACAGAAGATCAGAGCAGGATTGCAGAGATGGAGGGGTGATATATTAGAGGGAGAGTGAGCGAGGAAGAATTTTGAGGGAGGAGGGGAATGGGATGAGAAACAAACTTACAGAGAACCTGAGTCAGACTGAGTCAGAGTCAGACTGAAAAGAGCTAACCTCAGAGCAGAGCCATGCTGAAAGAGAATGACCGTAGGAAAGGACTGCAGTTTAGCAGCTGCAAATTTGCTTGTCAGCTAGTACCCTCTTATCAGTGGCCCTGTTCACTTGGTCCCCATCCTCAGTCACCTGCCACATGTGTCCCTTTTTTTTGGGGGGGAAGAGCTATGTGACTGGCGAATCTGCAAGGGACCATCCAGTTATTATTATTATACAGGATTTATATAGCTCCAACAGTTTGCTTAGCGCTTTACCATATAACGGGAGACAATACAGCAACAATACAGTTCAATACAAGAGGGTTAGGAGGGCCCTGCTCCTTGGAGCTTACAATCTAAGAGATTAAGTTTTAATAGAAGTTTTGACTTCTGACCAAAAAGTATTAATCACTGGAAAGACCCAAAAAATATGTAGAATGGAGCCTTTTGGCATTGCCAGCATAGGGGGACAATAGAGAATTTGTCTTGTATTAGAGTATTGATGCCTTATCCCACTTAGTGAGTATTTTCTATCCATTTTCTTGATATATTTGCCAATGAGGCTTTATGAGCAAAAAAGAGAATTTTATCTTTTTTGGACAGGGGAGAATGTGACATTCAGATTTTGTTCCAATGTTTTCAGGAAGCTTGGATCCCGTTCATGATCAGCAAGGAATAGGATTGCGATAGAGCATGTCTAATCGGCTTGATTCATTGCAAATCCTCTAAAATGGAGTTAGTGATTGCACAGTTTTATATTCTGATAGTAGGGCTCGTAAGCAGGAGACTAACTGATAGCAGTGAAAAAAATTCAGGTCTGAACCGAACGTAGCTTGTACACTTGCAGTAGACATAGCTTTATTTTGCAAAGACAGATGACATAATTGGAATATTCCCTTGCATAGAGATTGCAGAATTGAGAGTCAGTGAAACTATATGGTAATAAATTAGAGTTACGAATTGGTAAAAGTGGGATGGGATAAGAAGAAAGAGAATTGGACTTAAAAATAGATTTAACAATGTGAAAAGTGGCCCTAACAAGAGAGTGGGTCATAGTGTATCTATTCAAAGAAGAGGCATAGTATGCCCAGATAATACCTTCTGACGGGGCAATGGTAGTGGCCTGTTTTAATTTTAGCAACAGTTTGGTAGTTTTCTAGGTGCACCAGTTGATCACTCTCCTCAAATGGACAGTACCATATTTAATAGGGTCTGGAGTCAGAGTCAGAGTTGCCCTACTGATTCTGGCCTTCTTTTCTCCCCACAGATAATGTAGAAACTGAGTCTTAGGCCTTTCAAAAACTCTGAATTAAAGATACCAGGAGGGTATGTAATAAGTAAGAATAGAAGTAGTAGAAGTAGTAGAATAATAATTTTCAGGACACAGTTTCGTCTGAATCAGGAAAGGGAGGCTTTGTTCCAATTTCGTACGTCCACGTTGATCTTTTAAGCCAGTGGTCAGAAATTCAATTAAAAGATCTGTCTTAGGATGGCAGGAATCACGTACCCAAGTATTTAATATGAGGAGAAGACCACATAAAGGTGAATTGTTCTTGCAGGCTTTTTAATTGCTGATAGGATAGATTAATATTAAGGGCTTCTGATCTAGAAATATTGATTTTGTATTTAGAAATTGCCACTATAGACTGGAAGAGACGCTTCAGGGGATGAAAGGAAGAAAATCAGACCATCTGCATATGCGGTGACCATTATTAGCAATCTTAAGGCTTGTAATTACCGGATGTCTGCTAATAGTCTATAGAAATGGTTCCAGAGATAGTATAAAAATTAAGGGAGACAAAGGGCACCCACATCAACATGTTAGTCCCTAGGCCTATATGGGCCAGGGAGGCTAGAATAAACTCCCACCTCACTCTATCAAAAGCTTTTTCTGTGTCAGCAGATAAAATAATAAAATGAATGTTTTTCTTTTGGGTCAGATAGATAGCACTCACTACTCTTTGAGTATTGTCTCTAGCCTCACATTCAGGCACAAATCCAGACTGATCAGGATGTATAAGGAAAGGGACATATGTCAATAGCTGACTGGCCAATATTCCAGTAAAGATCCTGAAATCTACCTTTAAGAGGGATATACTGTAGGCTTGTAGCTATGACATTTCTGAGGGTCTTTGCCCTCCTTAGGTATAACAGTAATCATATCATGAAGGGTGTTGTGTAGTATGGTATCTCTCCTTAAAAAAGAATTAAAAGCCTCTACAAATTTTGGGGCCTAAAATTGTCTGAAAAGTTTTATAATAGAAAAGGGTGAACCCATCAGGGCCTGGGGCCTTCCTATTACTCATAGACTTTAGAGCTAGGTCAAATTCTGTGGAAAGTGGGAGATCTGGATCTAGAGCTAGGTCAAATTCTTCTGTGGAAAGTGGGCGATCTAGATCCTGGATTGTTTCCTCGGGCAGGCACTGCATGCCTGAGTCCTGTAAGAGAAGGGGGTCCCAAGGTAATATTGGGGTAAAGATTATACAGATCAGCATATTAGGACTGAAAAGCTGCCACAATAAAAGGAGAGTCCTTGGCCACTATCTCACTCTTACTTTTAATGTGTGGGATATAGATTCTGGTTCGAACCAGAGGACCCGTGCTAGCAGTTTGCTTGGTTTGTTACCATGTTCTAAAAATGAGCGCTTACATCTAAGTAGCTTTGCCTACTTAGGAGATCATTCATTTTGGCTCTAAGGGAAGAATCCAAAAAACAAAAGGTATACCGCTCAGGCAAACAATCCAGATCAATCCACAACAGGTGCAGGCTCTGGCTCGTCACCACACACGATGCAACAGGAAGAATGGTCAGCCGCACACCGGAGGATAGATGAATATAGTATGTATTTATTGATCCATAGGACACAGAAAACACCAGGACATGAATACAGGACCTGTTAACGCGTTTCACACGATCTCGTGCTTAATCATAACCGGAGCAAAATAAATCTGACAGCTTGAATGTACTAAAGTCTATCAATGGATCAACTGTAATACAACCAGCTTACCCATAGATAGATTGAAATTTGCCGATTCCTACTGAACTGGTTGAATTTCGATCCATCTTTGGCCACCCAGCTTTAAAGTAGTATTAAACCCAAAAGCAATAATTTCCTATATTTCAGTTTACTAATTCTTAGATGGGATGACTACATTAATTTTCTTTTTTAGGCTCTCTTTCCTTATTTCTGGCGATCCTGCCAATAAATGTTTAAAAGAACAAGCTCTCTTGCAAATGTAGCAGTAAGAGGGTTGAGAGAAACAATTTGCCACTTACAGGGGTGCTTGCAAAACCCAGCTTTTATTTATTTATGTAAGATCTTTATCCCAAAAGGAAATAAAGAGCTGTTGCCGTAACTGATTATAAAGTGTGAGCTGGATATTGGCTTCAGTTTGTTAATGTATCTAAATCAGCTAGTACATCTAACACTCCTCTCTCCCACAGACTGACAATGCTGCTGTCCAAAAGTGCTCCTGTGCTCTTTCATCCAAAGTGGGGACACTGTAATACAGGAGATATGTTACTGACTAAATCACCAAGGAAAAAAAAAACTAATGCAGCCATTACCTCTAATGGTCGGTAAGCGGCAATGTATTACATTTTGTATTTTGGGTGTAGAGAGCTAATACATACAAAAGTAAAAAAAAGTGCAGTAGTTCAGAGCAGTGTTAAAAATAACATTTAAGTATTTAGAAGCAAACACACACTGTACCTATAAATCAGTAAGAGAAAAAAAAGTCATAATTTCCGCGCAAAACATACAACAACTGAAATCCCTCATATAACATGTGGACCCTCTTGTTTGGCGTGAAAAGTTCCCCGAAAAACGTTGGTGTTAATAAGTCATATGAGAAGGCCAGCTTGTTGCATGCATGGTCCAAGGATAAAACTTAACTCAAAGTGAGATAACAGAGCTACCGCAACAAGCATTTTTACATGTGCAAGGATGTTTTTTGCAGGATTGTTTTTAAGAGAAATGTTTCACATATCGTAGATGGGGTTTGACATTTATAGTCACATTATCAATAGTTTTTTTTTTTGCTTTTTTTTTTTACAGAGTGCCAGTCCCAAATTAATGTCAGTTCTGCAAGACTTTGGCACCTACAGACGTGTATAAGTGAAAGTTTAACTAGTTTGACTCTAAAACAAATTGTATAATTTTTTGCACACATGTAAAAATTTAAATTTTTGGCAATAAAATTACTTAAACCTCCAGAACATTATACATTTTCTGAAAGCAGACTAAAAATATGATAATTGCAAATATATGTGCAACCGGATATTAAACACAAAATTTGAGGAAAAAAATATAATAAACTGCATTTTAGTGCAAACACACATAATATTATACAAATGTTTAGTAAAATATAAAAGCAGAGGTTGCTTTGAGTAAATAGATACCAAATATGCTAAGTCCTAAAATTGTGTGCGCTTGTAATATTGCATAAAACTCTTGTACCCAAATATCTCCATAGGTGGTAGGTAGTAAGCCTTTACAGCTCATCAGTGCTAAAAAGTTTGCTCTCACTTTGATTATGGCAGCAATATGTCAAACATATGGTGTGACCGTGGTTTACATACACGTGCACACCTGACTTGCGTGTTTGAACATGTATGCAGGACAACGGGAGTTACATCAATTTGTTTTTAGAACATTTTTCTATAATTTTTACATTTTTGTCATTTATTTATTTTTACTTGGATGCTATCACAAAAGGTTAAAGAAACCCTTTGTGATAGCACTGAAACTCTTTTTGGGGATATTAAGGGTCTAATAGACCCCAGTGTCTTCCCTGCCCTTCACACTATAAAACGGAGCACAGATCTGCTAGGTTAGATATGTCCCCTGGCTGTATCATCCAGCAAATGATAGATCTGAAACTGTAGCAAGAGATCAGCTGTGGCCAATCACAGCTGATCACAACAAAAACTACTGAATGAATCAGTTTCAGTTAGTAAAAATGCTTACTTTATCCAATGAAATGCATTGGTATAAGCAATCATAATGTGTAAAAAAAGAAAATCCTGATCACTTGCCCAGTGTAGTAAAATGTTACTATGGTAACATTGTATTGCTCTGCTCACAGGAGTAGAAAAAAAAATAAAGTAATAAAAAAATGTAAAAAATTATTTACGTATTGTCACTTGTCAGTGTCCCTGATCACTGCTGAACCAGTTATGAAGACGCTGTACTGCACTGGTGACAGTATGTAAAATAAAAAATTGCAAAAAAAGTTGTTTCATTTCTTCATATTCCACAAAATTATGACCAAAAATTACAACTTTAAAAATCACTCCATGCCTTTTACTAAATACCTCAGACTATCTACTTTCCAAGAAGCAGTCATTTGGGGGGTATTTGTACTATTTGTACAGTCCTGACATTTTGGGGGTATTTGTGCTGACCTGGCATTTTTGGGCCTCAAGAAAGGAGATCAATACATTAATTGATCTCATCAATACATTAGGATTTATCAATTTTTAGATATATATCATAATTTGTGGACTCTATAACCTTCCTACAAACTACATAATATACACTGATTTGGGTTATTTTCACCAAAAAAAGTAGCAGAATACATTTTGGGCCAAATTTGTATGGAAATATTAATTTGTAAAATGTTATAACAGAAACAAATAAAAACATTTTTTTTCAAAATGTTTGGTCTTTTTTAATTTATAGAGAAAAAAATAAAAAAAACTCAGTGGTGATTAAATACCACCAAAAGAAATCTGTATTTGTGTGAGCAAAATATAAAAATTTCATATGGGTACAGTGTGCTGAAAGGTGAAAATTGGCCTGGGCAGGAAGGGGGTTAAAGTGCCCTGTAGGCAAATGGTTAAAATAATTTTTAAATGTACTGTACCTCAGAATATCTGTCAAAGTTTCACTTGTCTTTTGTGCATCTATGACATTAGGCATTACTGTTGTGCAGCCAGCTGAGGGTTTAGTAAATGCTGGGATGCATATTTTTCTGTAATTCTGTCTTATCCATAGTTACGGCGCATTCACATTTGCTTTAATAAATCAACTCCAATGTGTTAGTAGCATTTTTTTGGCGGCCAGCATAAATACATACTACCAAAAGTGAGAATCTTCTGATGTCCATTCTTAGTAGAGACAAAGTGTTTGATCTGGGCATAATGTAGAAATTGTGTAGAGTGCACCACATATTTCTAATGCATAATCGAGAAGGTTATAATACAGCCCTGGGTGTCTAGAATTTGTTTGATTTTCTTGTTTCCTTTCAGTTGTCACAGCCTGAATACTGGTGACTTAGGTCCCTGTGGAAAATCTGGGGAAGATTTAAAGGTCATAATGGAGAAATAGGATTTGGGAACTGAAATGCCTGCCCATTTTCCACCATGTAATAAGTGTGTCTCCCATGGAAGTATTATGTCTAATATGGGTTGGTCCCTGACTCATGAAAGTATGTACTTCTCCAAACGGTGACCACAGATTAATTTACAAGTTTTCAAGAAGAGTTTTGGTATAGTAGGGAGTATTGTCTGCCCAATCTCACAAATAACGGGATAAATTAACTAAAACTTACTGCAAAATAGGTAGGTTTTCCACTCTATATAGTTTATCCAGTGTGATCCTAGGTCTGTGACATCTCCAGATAAATTTGGAGCAGGCTGGGTTAAATCTTAGTATGTCTTTAAGTAGAAATAAAACTTTAATAGTTTGCATGGGGTGGAAGAGCATAGCAAAACTGACCATCTTAATGAGGTTAAGAGAGTATATTAGAAGATCCTTCTATAACTGCAAGTCTCTAATTATACTAGTTATTAGCTTGTTGTAATTCAATCTATATGTGTCTTGTATGAGAGCTAAGTGTAGTTGGTGATATGTATTGTCTATCTTCTTGAGGAGAAAACACTTCATTGAAGTCTCTCCGATGACTGTAGAAATGTTAGTCATGCTGGACAAGAGTATTTGTAAAACATCCCAGAAAAAGGTCTGGTGTTTAGGTTTGGGACGTGGATGTTTAGAACTAACATTTCTGTGTGGCCTAGCTCCTATGTTTGGTCAGGCTGTGGGGTTGATTTGCAACAGGGTTTTGCTGATCAAGGTTTCAACTCCAGCATTCCAACCACTTGCAGGGCCTAGAAAAACTGTACCCACCCATAATTTTTGGAGCAGATGGAATTCAGAATGTTTTAAACTTCTTCAGGTGACATAGCACTTTGGGATCATACCCCCATACATTCCCATGTGATTGTTTCTTCATCACTAAGTGACAGATATGGTATCATCATAATACTCAAATTGATTTGCATTTGTAAAATAATGAGGGCAGTGAGTGTCCCACCTATGTTTCCCATTACACCTCAGCGGGGTGATAAAATAGTGTAGCTGCTTCAGAAAAGGTTCCAAGCAGTGAATTAAAGTAGCTGTCAAGGGATGCTGCATAATCAACCACCTCTTGTGGTATAGGAGCTGGAGAAGATATGTTTAGCTAGCAAAAATAACATCAAAAGACAAAATACAGATGAAAAAGCTGAATTGAGTACTTGGCATTAGGCTCCATTTTTTCCTGTCGGAGCCAAGCAGGTGTAGAGGTAGAAGACATGCTAATGTTCAGATCCAGCACATCTTCAAAAAAATGAATATCTTAGAGAGATTCAACAGTATATACATGTCTCCAAAGGTACAGGTAACACTTCAACAGATAGCTTTACATCTCTGGGGATTACTCATTGCCCACTCAGAGCAAAAGTAATAACATCTATCTGTGTAGTTATCATGTAGTTGTTGACAGTGGGTTCCAAGGTTTGCTGGGGGTGTTAATGGACCTCAGTAAGTGGAGATCTTCAGTGAATTTTGAGACTGCCTGAGAAGCTGCATCAGAAAAAGTGAAGGTCTGCAATTAGCCATATATCATATACAGTTGTGCTCAAAAGTTTGCACACCCTGGCAGAAATCATGAAATTTTGCCATTTATATAGAACATATCACTGATCATGCCAAACAATGTTTTTTATTAAAGGATAGTGGTCATATGAAGCCATGTATTATCACGTAGTTATTTGGCTCGTGCTTAACCACTTGCCTACTGGGCACTTGTACACCTTCCTGCCCAGGACAAGTTTCAGCTTTCAGTGCTCTCACAATTTGAATGACAATTACTCAGTCATGCAACACTGTACCCATATAAAATTGTTGTCCCTTTTTCACACAAATAGAGCTTTCTTTTGGTGGTATTTAATCACCACTAGGTTTTTTATTTTTTGCACTATAAACGAAAAAAGGGGGCGTGGCTAGCCGCCGACGAGCATGGCCGCTTGAATCCGGAGCTCCCGCCGGCCGGATCGATCCACCACGCCGCACAGAGGAGTCAGGTGAGACAGTGCCCCTTCGCTATGGGGAAACCCGACAGGGTGTCCTCCGGCGCGTGGTCCCGGTCCCCGAGGGGCCCTAGCACCACTGGGAGGCACATAAAGGAGCTGTTCAGCTCCCAACAGCAGAGAGCAGGGCCGCAGCCTTCTCCCTCTCTCTCTCAGTCCCCCTCTCCCCCTCCCTCTGCAGCCGAGGACACAGGCTGCTCTCACTGCACTGAGACACACGCTGGCCAGGACACAGTGCCACATCATGATATCTCCTCTGCCACACAGTCCCTCTCATTAAGGGACTTACAAGCGGTGGCTGCTGACATTAAGGTTACACTAACCACTACACTGACCACTGCCCTTAACGACCTGCACGAGGATATCCGCGCTCTGGGGTCCAGAATGGATCAAGTAGAGATGGCCGCTAGACAAAATAAGACTGCCATAGTATATTTACAGTGACAGTCAGAGTCGCACACCTCGACTATCCGGGATTTTTACAAGAATATCGAGGATTTAGACAACCGTGGCCGTAGACACAATATCAGAATCCGTGGCATGCCGGAATCCGTGGAAGCCACTGACATTCCTAAGGCAGTAACTACCATCTTTAATGACCTCTTAGGCCGCCCGCCAGCAACCCCAATTGACATTGAGCGTGTACATAGGGCCATCCGGCCTAGGGGGGGTGACGCAGACCCACCCAGGGATGTGGTATGCTGCATTGTCAGCTTCCCGCTCAAGGAGGATGTCCTCAGATGTGCTAGGGACAGAAGACAGCTAATGTACAAAGGGGCGGAAATACAATTGTACCAGGACCTATCCAACATGACCGTACGCCAAAGGCAAGCCTTGCGTCCATTACTAGACACGCTTCGCTCCCGAAATCTGTCCTATAGGTGGAGATTTCCCTTTTGCCTTTCATTACAGGATGGTGGTCACACCTTTAACTTGAGAAACCCCGAAGATCTACCGTCTTTCTGTTCCTCCTTGAACATCCCACCGATAGCCCTGCCAGAATGGTGCGGACTCTTGGGACTGCAGCCGGCCCTGGACGCAGGATCTACAGAAAACGCAATGGATTGGCAAGGCCATTCCCATCGTAGACATCGGACAGTCCCGTCGACTCCTCCAAGACACCCCACAGGGGGCACTGCTGCGGCCCCTAGCCCTACGGCTTCGCCTGCGCATAGAAAGTCACGGCACGAGACTTAATCCTACCTAATCCTCATCTACTCCTGCCACTCAAGCGCATTTTCTCATAGGTGCCTGCAGTTTTACTGTTATCCTCATGTTTCTATACCATTTTTTCACGAGTCCCGGCGATTCTTCGATCTCTCACGCAATGATCAGTGGACCTTCATTACTTCCATTTCAATATCTGACCTCCCAAAGGGAACGCAATGCCCCAGAGGTCTGCTCCGCAACTAACGAATGGTGGACTTCTGTGAGCCCCCTACTGATCATCTCTACGCTATGGTCAGAAGAGATCTATACATAATACGAATGGCTCCTCCTCCTGGACAGATGACCTATTCTTCAGCTCTCTCTTCTCTTTCGACATTCAGCATCCCGGTTTCAGTCAACAGACCTCGCGCTGACTTGCCCTATGAGCTAGACCCACACGTACTCCAATCTAATGTGGACCTCTGAGTCGTCTGTATTCCTTTGTCCCTGCCCTTTTTATTCCCCCAGAGCCTCCTCTTGCTATACTGGAAGAAGATCTATTTCTCCGTGGAAGCATCCAGATGACCTCTGCTTCTCTGCTGCCCGTCCCGTCACACTCTGCTTAATCGGTGTCCTCAAAGAAGACCCTGACAGACTTAGTACAGTATATGATACAATTGGGGGTGTGTTGGGGGCATGGGAGGGAGGGGGGGCTGGTTACGGGGAGGAGGGTGGGACTTATAGGGGGATTCCACAGATGGGGTTTTTTTTTTTTTTTTTTGGCTTAGCGAGCGAACATCACCTTGCCTCCTACTAAGCTGTCCCATCTGGACGTGCCTCTGCTTACTGGCCGGTCCCCGTCTCTTGATCCGGATGAGAGTACGATTCAGGGGTTGCCCGCACTGTCAATGCTTCCACGGGACCTGCTTCCCCCATACCCCTGCGACTTCCCCGATTTCCCTAGTGCGTGAGAGGTGATGCTCGTTCTTGTTGTCACCGTAGGGGCTGTAGATGGTTTATCCTTGCTTTGATTTTTGACACTTAGCCTTTCTACTCTATGGGACATGATTGGTGTTGACCCTGGGGTAGCCCAGACATTTTTGCGCGATGCTTGGGACTCAACACTGTTTTTTCTGTTTTTGCATTGCTTTAACTGTTATTGCATATATTGACCTGTTGATAGTATGTTTTATGTAAGGGGATGCTTGTATTACTCATTTGGCCTCCTACAATTCCGCATATTGCCTTTTCCCCTTAATTGCCTGCCATATGTCTCAAAATTACCTGTTGGCTCACAAGTGGTTATGGCCTCTAAACCCTGATATGTGCCCTGCTACTCTACAGTGAGGGCTGGGACCCTGCGCTGCATATCGTACCTCAGGCTTCTTCTGCAATATGGGTCTTTGTAGACTCCTCCCTCTTCAAATCCCACTCCTTTAAACAAATTTTTACACATTTCATGGTGGTTTCCGACCGGCGGTGGTTCTACTCTCGTTTCGTCGTCTACCTCGTTCCCAACACAGTAGGCTCTGCGAGCTATTACTGAATATTTTTATGGCTATCTTCACTATCTCGATTCTCCCCTTTTTTCTCTTTACTTGCCTCATAGTGTTCGTCTCCTTCTCTTATACGTACTCCTCTCCTCTTCTTTTCTCTTTCTTTCTTTCTGTCTATTTCCTTTCAGGTGTTTTGTCCTCTCTCACGTGGAATAGCAGGTCTCTTCCTCTAGCCGTTTACTCTTACTATCTTTTCGCCCCCCCCCCCTTTTTTTTTTTTTCCTTTCTCTCTCTTTCCCTTCAACCCCGCCCCCCCCCCGGGGCGCTGCATCTTTGGACACTCGCAACACTGATTGGTAAACATGCCATCCCTCACCTCAGTTTCGAGACCAAGGTCCCTGAAAATCCTCT
The DNA here is from genome assembly GCF_062004578.1 of Staurois parvus. Taxonomy (NCBI): domain Eukaryota; kingdom Metazoa; phylum Chordata; class Amphibia; order Anura; family Ranidae; genus Staurois; species Staurois parvus. Next base: position 446,960 of record NW_028318882.1, read on the forward strand.
CACTCAACAGCAAGGGTCTGAACACACCCGAAAAGCGCTCCATGTTGCTCTCCTATCTGCATAAACAAAAGGCAGATGTTGTCTTCCTTCAAGAGACGCACTTTCGTCAGGACTCTATTCCCAAGCTTTTTAATTTCCACTTTCCCATAGTCCACCATGCCACTAACCCTCTGGCCAAGTCGAAAGGGGTAGCTATTTTACTCGCTAGACATCTTCCCTTTACTATGTCAGACTCCCTTGCTGATCCTGAAGGCAGGTACTTATTCATAAAGGGTTCATTCGCCAATAGACCCGTCACATTTGCTAATGTATACGCCCCTAATACCAAGCAGGTCTCTTTCACACGCTCAATAACTACCACCCTATCTGCTTTCCATTCAGGTGTTCTGATCTTAGGGGGCGATTTGAATGTCCCACTATATCCTCTGCTAGACTCCTCCTCCGGAAGCTCCTTTTTACCGTTTAAGGCCCTCAAACAAATAAACATACAATTACAACACTTACAACTGCACGATTCCTGGAGAACTCTCTACCCCACGGTAAAAGATTATACATTTTATTCCGCACCACATAATAAGTACTCCAGGATAGACTATCTTTTTCTGTCGCAATCAGATCTCCCGCTACTCCACGCCGCTTCTATAGAACCGATGGTTCTTTCCGATCACCATCCCATCACCATGACATTACGGTTCCCTGATACTTACACACGCTCGAAATGTTGGCGCCTAGACGCCTCCCTTCTTGCAGACTCTGCTATCGAACAAGAGATCCGCACCAATCTGGTTGAATACTTTTCCTTCAATTGCTCCCCTGATACCTCCCCACTCACGCAGTGGGAGGCTCATAAGTGTGTCATTCGGGGCGTCCTCATAGCAGCTGCATCGAAGCGTAAAAAAGATAGACAAGAGCGTTTGAGACGCCTCACAGATAAGATCCATTCATTAGAGAGAGCACATAAGCGGTCTCTGGCTGCGTCGACCCTATCCGAACTTACGTGTACACGTTCACAGCTTCTTACAGAATTGGGGAAGGTGGTTAAGAAACGGTTCATTCTCTCTCAAAAACTATACTATGAATTTGCTAACAAGAGCGGAAAGTTCCTAGCTAGAGCTCTCCGCGAAAAACGATCCAGTATGACGGTACATAAAATTAGAGGTCCCGATGGCACCATGGCCACATCTAATCCTGATATTGCTGCTCATTTTGAACATTTTTATAGATCCTTATATAACCTTCCTCCTGAACGCCCACCGCCGCATACTGACGAATCCAGGGCCTCTTTGATTTCTGAATTTCTCCAGCTCCACGGTCCGTCGGCTCTCTCGGACGACTTGGTCAACTCTCTGGAAGCGGATCTGACCCTGAATGAGCTGCAGTGTGCTTTGAAACAGACAAAACCTGGTAAGAGTCCAGGTCCCGACGGCTTCTCCGCAGCCTAATATAAATCCTTCTTGGATATCTTAGGTACCCCCCTTCTTTTGGCGTTTAATACTTTCTCCAAATCCCCCCTACCTCAACATCGTCTTTTGGAAGCCCACATAACGGTTATCCCCAAGGGTGATAAAGATAACACGCAGGTATCCAACTACAGACCCATCTCCCTGCTGAATGTAGACATTAAGTTATTTGCGAAGATCTTGGCTAATAGACTTCTCCCCCTGCTTCCCTCCTTGATCAATTTAGATCAGGTTGGATTCATACCGGGAAGGGAAGCAAGAGACAATACCATTAAGGCACTTAACCTTCACCATTGGTTGTGCAAATCTAACACTTCTGGTTTTTTCCTTTCCCTGGATGCAGAGAAGGCCTTTGATAGAATTGCATGGGACTATCTGCAAGCGTCTCTGCTGTCACTGGGTTTGGGTGAGAAGATGCTCAACTTCATCATGACCCTGTACAAAGGCCCCACCGCTCGAGTCCGGGTCAATGGACATCTGTCCAACTCATTTTACTTAGGAAACGGAACACGTCAGGGTTGCCCCCTTTCCCCACTCTTGTTTGTCCTATCTCTCGAGTCCCTATTGCGCAAAATCCGCTCGAACTCTGACATCAAAGGGATCAGGGTATTGGACAAGGAATACAAGCTCGCTGCTTACGCAGACGACATCCTTCTCTTCCTTGCTGATCCACACACTACTTTGCCTAATCTGTTAAAAGAATTTGTCCTCTTTCGATTCTTGTCAAACTTTAAAATCAACTTCTCCAAATCTTTTGCCCTTAACATATCCCTGCCTCCAGAACTCGTCTCTTTCTGTGAATCTCATTTCCCGTTTCGTTGGGAAAAGGATTCCCTTTCATATCTCGGCGTACAACTTACCCGCAACCTCGATGACCTCTATGCAAAAAACTTCCTTCCCGCTCTACGTTCTCTCCAAGAGGACCTCCACAAATGGCATCGTCCTTGTTTCTCTTGGTTTGGAAGGGCAGCTATAATCAAAATGAACATACTCCCACGCCTTCTCTATCTTTTTCAAACGCTGCCAATCCACATACCTGCTGCTTTTTTTACTTCTTGTAAAAAATTCTGCTCACAATTCCTGTGGAATCATAAGCGTCCACGTATTGCTTTTTCTCAACTGACTCTCCCCAAACTTAGAGGTGGAATTGGGCTCCCTGACCTTCACCGGTACTACTGGGCATGCCACCTTACACGCATAGTGGACTGGCATGTTCATTCTACCTCTAAAGACTGGGTCTGCCTAGAAAATGCCTTCTCACCCTCACCCCTGACATCGATTCCATGGTTACTGCCAAAGCATACACCTCAAGAGCTCCTCACCCACCCTTTAGTGGGGCCCAGCTTAAATATTCCCCGCCTGAACTGTAAAACGGTATCTATCTCTGAGTCACCGAATTCCTTAACCTCCATTCGTCTCAATCCTGACTTCCCCCCAGGCATGCACAAGTCATTCTTATCTGAGCATTGGCCACATGACCAGATCTTGGTTAAACACTTTATCCGCGATGGAAAAGTAATATCGTTCCGCGAACTGCTTGATAGCCTAGATAGTCGAGATTTTCCTTTTTGGGCCTTTCTGCAGATAAGACACTTCCTGCTCTCACACAAACTGTTCCATAACTGGACTCGTCCCCTCACTCCTTTTGAATCCCTATGCTCTAGAGCTGAACCGCGCAAACATTTGATTTCGGAGATTTACCCTCTCCTTGTTGAGAGTAGGGATTATTTTTCTTTACCCTCCTGCCGTGCTTGGAACAGAGACTTGGGAAACAGCTTATCGGACGCCGATTGGGACCTAATATTTATGCATACTCATAAATGCTCCCTCAATGTCTCGACTCAGGAAAACGGATATAAACTTGCTTCGAGATGGTACCGAACTCCGTCGAGAATCTCTCGTTTTAATCCTTCCGTCCCCAACAGCTGTTGGAGATGTGGAACCTCAGATGGATCCTTTCTCCACATTTGGTGGTCTTGTCCCAATATCCAACCATTTTGGCAGGAGGTCCACTGGCTTGTAGTGTCTGTGACCACCTTGTCCCTAGCTTTCTCTCCAGAGCAGTTTCTTCTCCATCACTCCTCTCTGCCCAGGGGACAATACCTCAAATCTTTAGCAATGCATATGGTCAACGCAGCCAGACTCTGTGTTCCCACTCTTTGGGGCTCCACCCGCCCTCCCTCCATACGCGATTGGCTGATCCGTGTGGGTAAAATTGCGGAAATGGAAGAACTGATTGCGACCGCACTCGATTCCCCCACTAAATTCTCCCATGCTTGGGCCTGCTGGAATCACTTTAAAACTACTTCTACGTACCGGTCCTTTATGAACCGTCCAACCAACACGCCTGATTGATTACTAATCTCCATTGTATGTTACTCCACACTCTAGATCATACGGTAGGCGACTTCCCCACTTTCAGGGCTCTATCCCCACCTACCGGCTCCGGTTAATAGACTTTTGCTCAAATCCACCCATAAAAGATCCTTGGTGTTGATGACAATACAAACCCAGCCCCCCCCCCCCCTTCACCCCCCCCGTTTTTTTTTTTTTTTTTTTTTATCTTTTCTTGTTCTCCTTTTCTTTCTTCTTACCTTCTTGTTACACACCCAGTTAACCACTGGGTTCCTCTTTAGAGAACATTAGGCATGCCATTGTCATATTTACCTTGTTTACATTAGCGACCCTCACGATAATCTAAGCTTACTTACAGGTACCATCACTCCAGTAAAACACTAGCTTCATCCTCAACGGTTGTGCTGCATCTACCCTGCCTCCTTCTGCGGCGCTATAATGAGAATTACATACTAAGAAGGTCCGATGCGATAACATTCCCATGCGCACTACTAGTCTGCCTGAGTATTACAGACTTACCCCGTTGTGGACTGGCACATCCATGCTCCATATGTGGTTCTTTGTAAGAATATTCCTACTTTCTCCCGACATGCACTGCCAAATGTTGTATATGACCATCATTTGCTTTTCTTTTGTATTATTATGCACTTTCTCAATAAACGTTTTTTTTGGTAATAAACGAAAAAAGACTGAAAATTGAAAAAAAAAATGCATTTATCTTAGTTACTGTTATATAATTTTGCAAATAAGTAACTTTTCTTCATAAATTTTGACCAAAAGTTATACTGCTACATTTCTTTGGTAAAAATAACACAAATCAGCGCGTATTATTTGGTCAGTGTGAAAGCTGTAGTCTATAAGCTATGGTGCCATTCATTGAAAATTGATGACACCTGATCATACCTGATGTACCGATCTCATTTCTTGAGACCCTAACAAGCCAAATACCCCCAAATGACCCCTTTTTGGAAAGTAGACATTCAAAAGTATTTAGTAAGAGTCATGGTGAGCTTTTTGAATTTTTTCCCACAAGTCTTTGGAAAATTAATATATTATTTTTTTATTTATACACACACACACACACACACACACACACACACACACACACAATATTGTCATGTTAACAAAATATTTCTCACACACAGCACAAGCATACTTGCATCTACAACCCAAAATACATTCTGCTACTCCTCCTGAATATGATACCAAATGTGTGAGAATTTTCCACATAGAGAGTCCCAACATGCAAGGGGCACCATCAGGTGTTCTAGGGACATAAATTACACATCTAATATCTTGACTACCTATTACACTTTTGAAAGCCCTGGAGCACCAGGACAATGGAATTACCTACAAAATTACCTCATTTAGAGAAGCAAACACCCCAACGTTTATTCTGTGAGGCATAATGAGTCTTTTGAACATGTTGATTATTTCCCAGAGTTTTAGGAATATGCGGGAAGAAAATGAAAACATATTTTTTTTACACACAGTTGTCCATTTATAAGATATTTCTAAGACATAGCATGTAAATACCAAAAAATGCACCCCAAAATACATTCTGCTACCTCTCCTGAGTATGGCAATACCATATACAGAGGCCCAACATCCAAGTAGCACCTTTAGGCGTTCTAGGGGCAAAAATTACACATCCAATTTCCTGCCAACCTATCACACTTTTGAAGGCCCTGGAGCACCAGGAAACACCCACAAAATGACCCAGTTTTGGAAAGCAGACACTCCCAAACATATTGTTTATGAGGCATAATGAGTCTTTTGAACATGTAATTTTTTTTCCACAAGTTTTCAGAATATGTGGAAAGAAAATGAAAACATCTTTTTTTTTACTCAAAGTTGTCCATTTAAGATATTTCTAACACATAGCATGTAAATAATAAAAAAATACACCCAAAAATACATTCTGCTACTCATCCTGAGTGTGGCAATATCATGTGTGAGACTTTTTAACAGCCTGGCCATATACAGAGACCCGACATCCAAGTAGCATTGTCAGGTGTTCTAGGGACATAAATTACACATCTAATTTCCAGACAACCTATCATTTTTGAAGACCTTTCATATTTCTAACACATAGCATGTACATACCAAGTATTACACCCCAAAGTACATTATGTTGAGAAAATGGTAAGCAAAAGATTACCTGTGGTTTTAGTAGTGCAGTTGTCCACAGAGGAGAGCAGTGGTCCAAGCAGCAGGCAGGGACGTGGTCAGCAACATCAAAAGCAATTGTCCAGGCAGCAGACAGGATTATTGTCCTTAGTACAGGAAGCAGGCAGATATGTTGTCAGCACAGCCATACCATTGGTCCAGGCAACAGGCAGAGATGTGGTCAGCAGCCAAAGGAATTGTCAAGGCAGAGACATGGTCAGCACAGCCAAAATATTGGTCCTGGTAGTAGGCAGGAACATGATCCATGGTACAGGTAGCAGGCAGAGGTGTGGTCTGTTCATGCGGCAGGCAGAGGCATGTTGGCAATAAGTTGGTAGCAGGCAGAAATATCAGGCTTAGTGCCTCAGTCAGGTAAGACCTGGGCACAGGGGTAGAAGCTTCGTCCTGCCCATCTCTTCGAAGCCTCCGGACTAACAGACCCTTTTCTGGGAATTATAAAACCCAGAGAAAACAAAAAACTAAGTTTTCTCCGCTCTGAAAAACTATTCTGAACCCTGTGGCTCTGTCACATAATTGATATAGTGTAACCCCATATTGGGCCCTTTTGCTGGGGATAAACTGCTTGAAGCTCAGCCTGCCAGTGAAGGAGATAAAAATTCTACAATAAATTCTACACTATATTGCCATACCTTTGGCTCCTGTGGTGAGCTTCTTCCCCCAGCAGGATCCTTTTGCTGGTTTCACATAGCCCCTATTCTGGAGAAGTCCAGTCCCTGCTCATGGCTTTCTGAGACACCCCCCCATAAGGATCATCACAAACGCTATTATGCCAGTAGCATTCTGGTGAGTGTACATCCATATAAGGTGGTGGATTTCCATATTGGACCATGAGAACTTTTGAGTATCCCATCTGATATTGCTGCACCTTGTAATTCCACGGATTTCTTCTTTAGCTGAAGAGCACTCATACATCACTTGGCATTTCTGTGACCTGTAGTGCCACAGACAATTCATATTCACCATTCAATTATTGCTGAAGAGCACTCACGTATCACCTGGCATTTCTGTGACCTGTAGTACCATGGACTATTCATATTCACCATTTAATTATTGCTGAGATTTATAGTGACAGATTTTCTATGATTTGATATGTTTTATTAGGTTTATGTCACTCTGATAATGTATGATCACTATATTCAGGTAAGCACTTCATGATTGCATCTGACACTTATTTTTAGCGCTGCAGTTATATTTGTTTTTAAGTGGATAAGCGACTCATAAACACAGATATTTTTGTCCGGGACAAATAATTGGGCAAATTTCTCAGAGAAAAAATTAAGGAGTGGCCGAATTTTATACAATTTATCATATGCTGGGTAATTTTGGGGAAGGCACTGGGTGTTATTGTTGCAATGGAGGAACCGCATAATCATTAGATATCTTGTTCTGGGCATAACTGAGGAGTAAATTGGCATAATTTTTTGGTGAGTCCCATATTAAATGTGAGGCCCTCAAAGGTTCTAAATTCCTCCATTCCTTACATTCATAGGGGCTGGCATAACTTGAATCTGGGTTGGTGGCTATGAATTGCTGGGTATAAAGGTTGCACTGGTCCACAATTGAATTAAAATTAATTGGTAAAAATTAAATTTAAAAAATCAAAGGGGGCAAAATTTTCTGTGTTCATCTGGACTCCTGGCTGGGCAGTAAAAGGGGGGATGTTAGTTGCTCCAGAGTTAGGGGAAAACCATAGGGGGTTTTGAAGGGCGTATGGAAGCATGGCATGGGTCCTAACCCTTTGATGCTAAGGTAACACTCCACTAGTACCTGACCTTTCTTGAAATTCTCCATTTTCGGTGGAAGCCACTGCTCTACTAGTGGATGCCACTGAGCTACTTGTGGTAGCCTGCTCCTCTCCAGAACGCCTTCGTTTAGTGGGTACACTTTCCTCCTACTCTGATTTTGTAGCAGACCCACTGCTTAAAATGAGCTCATAATCCAAATCAGAATCCGATTTGGAGAGCTTCCCGCTGCTCATGTTGGTCATGGTTAAGATTTGGTAAGCCTCCTCATAGGAAAATAATTTTTTAGACATACTGGGACAGATGAGGATGCACTTCTGGGTGCTGATAGGAGTGCACTGCTGGGTGCTGATGAGGGTGCCCTGATGGGAATGCACTGATGGGTGCTTATGAGGGTGCACTGATAGGTGCTGATGTGAAGTGATGAGGATGCACTAATGGGCACTGATGAGGTTGCACTGATGTGCAATAATGCACTGCACTGAGGCTGCACTGATAAACTGCCACTGATGCGCACTGATGGGTGCTAATGAGGATCCACTGATAGGGTGGCACTGATGTGTACGAATAAGTGGCACTGATGTATACTGATAAGCTGCAGTAATTAGGTAGCACTTATGAGCACTGATGTTCACCGATAAGTTGCAGCACTGATAAGCTGCAGTCATGAAGCAGCAATGATGAGCACTGATAACTTGCAGTGATAAGGCAGCACTGGTGGACACAGATGAGCCCTCACTAATGGGCGCTGATGAGCACTAATGAGCCCTCGCTGATGAGCACCAATATGCACAGATGGGCACTGATGAGCACTGATATGCACAGATGGTCACCTATGAGCGCAGATGGGCACCGGTGAGCATGGATATGAACAGATGGGCACCAATGAGCACTGATATGCACATCTGGGCACCAATGTGCACTGATGTACACAGATGGGCACCGATGAGCACAGATGGGCACCAATGAGCACTGATATGCACACATGGGCACCAATGAGCACTGATATGCACAGATGAGGACCGATGAGCACTGATATGCACAGATGGGCACTGATCAGCACAGATGGGCACTGATGGGCATCAATAAGCAGAGATGGGCACTGATATGCACTCACTTATGGGCACTGATGGGCACTGATGAGCACAGATACGGCACTGATGAGCACAGATGGGCACTGATGGGCACAGATGAGCACAGATAGGGTACTGATGAGAACTCTCACAGTTTAAAAACTGATTATTTCTCTTTTCCTCACACTCTGTATTGGTGTTAAGAAAAGAGAGAGAAAACCCAGCCATGACCCTGCTTTGTTTACATTTGTGATCGCTCTGTCCAATGAAGAGTGATCACAAATGTAAACAGCTGCTGCAATTGGTCCTTCATCCCCCTCTTCATGTTGCGCTGTGTCAGAGGGACACAGCCATCACTTACAGTTCCCGATGCATGCTGCTGGGGGCGCCCAGGAAGCGCGATCACGGGAGGACGTCATATGACACCCTCCCAGAACTGGACGGCCACGGTGAAGCTGTCAAATAGCTATCACTGGTCAGCGAGTGGTTAAATCATAATGATAACAAAAATCCCTCAAGTGGCCCTGATCAAAAGTTTACATACCCTGGAATTGTTTGGCCTTGGTACAGACACACAAGGTGACACACACAGGTTAAAATGGCAATTACATGCTAATTTCCCACATCTGTGACTAACTTTATAAAGATAGAAAAGGATATAAAAAGATATCCAAAGCCTTGAATATGGGAGTCAGTACTATTCCATTACTTATTAAGAAGTGAAAGTTTAGGGATCTCTTGATACCAGTCCAAGGTCAGGTAGACCAAGAAAGACTACAGCCACAACTGCCAAAAGAATTGTACAGGATACAAAGAAAAACCCACAGGTAACCTCAGCAGAAATATAGACTGCTCTGGAAAATGACAATGTGATTGTTTTTAAGAAGCACAATGCAACAAAAATGAGCTGATAGTTGAGGTTGCCAGAAAGAAGCCTTTACTGTGCCATTGCCACAAAATAAACCTGGTGAGGAGTGTCAAAACGTTGCCAGGCATATTGTAGCTGCATTTTTTTGTAGCATTTGTGCAGTAAAGGCTCCTTTCTAGCAAATTGACTATGCAGCTCATTTTTGTTCAAGTATCGTTGTATTGTGCTACTTAAAAAAAAAAATAAACACACCATCTTTTTCCAGAGTAGCCTGTATTTTACCTATACATGTGGGTTTCTCTTTGTATCCTGAACAATTCTTGTGGTAATTGTGGCTGCAATTTGTTTTTGGTCTACTTGACCTTTGCTTGGTGTCAAGAGATCCCAGAACTTTCCACTTCTTAATAAGTGACTGGACAGTACTGACTGGCATATACAAGACTTTGGATATCTTTTTAAATTGTTTTCCATCTTTATAAAGTTCCATTTCCTTGTTATGCAGGTCTTTTGACAATTTCTTTTCTGATCTCCATGGCTCAGGATCTATCACTATGTGATAATAAATGGTTTCAAATGATCACTATCCCTAAATAAAAGACATGTTTTGGCATGATCAGTCATATTTTCAATATAAATGCCAACATGTCACCATTTCTGCCAGGGTATGCAAACTTTTGAGCACAGCTGTAGATGCAAAGAAGAGCAGGGTAATGTAGAACAAATTTTATTTCATTTTACACTAATTGCTAGCAGACTGGTGTAAAGGTCTTGCATATTTTGGTAAGATCTTCTGCACAGGAGATGGACACTCTAGTGGTGGCAGGTTCAAGCTTCTTCCCTGCACTGCTAGCCCATCAGATGCCAGAACCAGAAGTAGTTGTGTTTTTTATTGTTGTTAGATATATTGTAACATTTACCAATAAAAGATGGTGCAAAAGATCGAAACTATTCACCTTAGCGTCCCCGTTACTACCTACCCCTTCTCCTCCTTCCCCCTCCCCCCCCCCTTTTTTTTTTTGTCTCTTCTACCCCTCATACCCCCACTACCCCACTCTATATCTTCATCTTCTTCTCTATTTATCCTCCTTTCTGTCTTTTCTTTTTCTTACACCTTTTTACACACCTTCATTTTTCATATATTCTGTACAAATATTGCATTTAATCTCCCATATAGGCGTGACTGATTTCACATTGCTCACATGTCCCTGCAATAGACGCACATATCATATCATATAAAGTATCCTGTGCTAGCACTACCCAACACATCGCACCCCCTTAACTTAAGAGCTCACAAATACATAGGTCGTTAAGCAATATACCTACTTCAATTTATCTATTATACTCTTGGTCAGGGGCGGACTGACAACTCATGGGGCCCCCGAGCAATAGGGGATCATGGGGCCCCTGTGTCCTTGTCCAAACTCAAAAAAGCCTATGAAAAATGTACCAGTGGCATCTCATGGGGCCCCCTACTGACCCCAGGCCCTCGGGCAGTGCCCGATTTTCCAAATGGTCAGTCCGCCCCTGCTCTTGGTATATACTGGTTTGCTATATACTTGTGCAATAAGGATATATTTCATACCGATCTGTATTCTGGTTTAAATCCATGGCCCGTCTGCGTAACGGGATGCTACATGTGGTGTCTATGTTCGGACTGTGATACGTTTTTGTATGTACACTGTATACCCTGCTTTTCTTCTAATAAAATATTTTTGGAAAAAAAAAAAGATATAAAAAAATAAGTTTTTATATATTACATATATTTTACATAATATATATTAGCAGAGAGTCTCGCAGGCAGCCTGGGGAAGTCGTGTTCATAATTTATACATCTCCCTGGCCCCTTTCATATACCTTGTGGAACCTCTAGTCCAGCCCAGGTATACACGTCTCCCTGTAAGGCAATTTAACATCAGGTGAGGCAAGCAGCCACTGCTTTGCAGCCTGTAGAGCAGACAGGTCAAATCTGTTGGAGCTTAAACAATTGTGGCAATAAAAACTATATATTTTGATGTGGCAAGAAATAGGCTTGTCATTTAGAGAGTTAGGACTGTCAAAGCTTGTTTACACATTCTGGCCTTTTGAAGAGCGACTTGTGGATGATCACTCTTCAGGGAATGTTTGATAAGCAATGAGGAGGTGTTATGTTGCCTTCTCAACTCCTGTTTTAACCCCTAAACCCCACACAATCACACCACATTCACACTCATTACACATGGCAGTAGCGACACAGCCTCATTCAGGAGAGTGCAACAGCAGCTACAATTTTTGCTGCTAGCATCATTTTGCTGCTGGTCGCTAGTAGGGATGAGATGAACTGCCCTGGGTTCAGTTCGAGCATGATTTGTTGAACTTCAAGGAAGTTTGAATGCTGAACGCAGACCCCATGCAAGTCAATAAGTGCCAAATTTGTCAAATCAAAATGCCCATTTTCTGGGATATTAGGCAAAAGGTTGTAAAAAAAAAATAGCGTGGGGCTGGACACTGCCCTGGAGAACATGTACCAAATGTAAGAATCATTTAAAAAAAATTCCATTCAGTCAAGAGCAGTGTACTTTTTAAAGCACTGACATTTGCAAAAAAGGTTTTAAATTGCTGGCAAATATATTTTCCTTCCTGGCATCTCTTTTAAAAGAAAAAATGGCACACAGTCTCCAAAGATCCACCAAAATACAAAGCAGACCACTAAGGAGTTGCTATGTATTTTTTGGTGACCTTTGGAGGGGTCCGTGTGTGCCTGTATTCCAACAATGAAATGTTGTTTACCTACAATTTAAACTTTTTTTTGTTAAAATCACTTTTGCTGTAACACATCCTACAGCAAGAATGAAAAAAAACCAGACATTTTGACTTTAGTCGTTGTATAAGGATGCCCTATGTAAATAAAAAGTGTGAGGTCCTCCAGAACCTGTTCAATCCATTATGGACTTTAATGGAAATCTCCCCTGGGCCAGGAAAGGGAAAGGGAGGGGGGCAAGCATTAGTCCCTCCGCCAGGACACATGTTAATATTGGAGGTGCCTTGCCAGTGGGAGACCCTAGTACAGCACCTTGTTCCCATGTGGATGGGGACAGGAGCCTATTACAACCTTGGTCCAGGTGGTTGTGGGCTGTATGGTCAAGGGCTTTTTAGAAACTAGATGCCCTCTTTAATAACAAGGAAGCACCCAGATAGCGTCCCCCTGGTGAATGAGTAAGCAGTATATGGTACCCCTTCTTATTCACAAAAAATGTATACAATAAAAAAAAACCCACAAACAGTTTTTTGACATCAGTTAAAAAACATTTTGAAAAATGGCCCATGATGTGTACATCCTTATCAATCTCTGCATCCCCCATCAATGGCATCATCCAACTATGGCGATCAATGTTAATCACAATGCCAGACTCTGGCTGAAATAATGTTGCCCACTACGATCTGCTTGCCATGTCATTCACCATAGTCAAATTAATGGACTGCACAAGTCTTGGAGAGTTTTTTTTTCTTTCAGTGGGCATCTTACATTGTAATTGACATGGATCTACTTCACTGGGTGACAAGACTGGCAGTGAAAGTACATTGTAGCACTTTTTTAAATTAAAGGACTTGACAAAAATGGTCTTTTTGTTTTATTATCACTTTAATCTGTTTTTGTGAATTCACATGGGGGTAGCTAGTGTTGAGGAGAGCTTCTAGATTCCAAAAAGCCCCTCACCTGTAGACCACCACAACCACTGGTCCAAGGTTGTAGGAGAAGTCCTCATCAACATGGGGGCATTGGGCTTTGCCATGGTGATGCTGAGGGCATGTGATAAGGTTTGATTCAGGAGGGGGGGTGCACACCCACTTACCCTTTTCTTGGACAGCAAGGCTCCATGCGGAGATAAAAGTGTGGTGTGATTTTTTTGGGGAGACCTCACACTTTTTTATTTTTGAGTGTGGCTCCCCCTTAAAATTTTTATTGGAGGGACCTCACATCATTTTTATTGGTTTTTGGTGGAGTCTCATTTAAATTCATGCCAGATCTGTAGGGCCTATTAAACCTCAGCCAGGTAAACAAATGAGTGTAAAATATATAGACACAGTGCCAATAAATTATATATAAAGCTGCAAACCTAACCAAAGAAAAGGTAAGTGACACAAAATATATAAAGGAAATCGCTAAATACCAAATCACATGAAAATGCAGATAAATACATAAATAAAATAAAAAATATATATTGCTCCTGGATACTCCAACAGATCATCGCTCCCAGAGCAATTGCTATTTTTGCTGATTTATAATTTGATCAGCAAATAGCTCTGGTGAGTTTACCCATTTCATTCGGTGGTGGATTTTGCTACACTGTGTTTTTTCTTGTTTAAGAGATTTTTTAATCACTTATTTTGGTGTTTGGACTTATATATGAATTACGGACATTTATAAATATATTTTTTATTTTATTTATGTATTTATCTGCATTTTCATTTGATTTGGTATTTAGCGCATTCCTTTATACATTTTTTAGGTAAACAAATGAGCCAGGGGATAATGTGTCTTCATCTATACCAGATTCTAGATGAGTGTCTGATATACTGTAGATGTTAATAGGGAACCCCCACACAAAAGAAAATGAGAGTGAGGGTTCTGCTATAATTCATATAAAAGCCTTTCATATATGGTATACTTTTTAAAGATGACACAATAAAAAGAAAAGTGGGTGAGGTCCCCCAAATTCTATACCAAACCCTTTCAGTCTGGTATGAATTTTAAGCAGGAACCCCACACAAGAATAAAGAAGTAAGCATGAGGTCCAGCAAAAAATTCCATACCAGACCCTTCACTGAGCATGCAGCTTGGCAGGCCAGGAAAGGGAAGACACAGCTGGCAAAGCACCTTGTTCCCACGTTGACGAGGACAAGGGCCTCTTCCCCACAACTCTTGCCCAATATTTGTGGAAGTCTGTGGACTGGAGACTTATTGGAATATGGAAGCTCTCTTTAACAATAAGGGGGCACCCATATACTGCCCCCCGGTAAATGTGTACTAATACTCGTTCACAAAACAGGCAGGGTGTAAATAAAAACACAAAGACAGATTTAACAAGACGTTTATTTAAAAAAAAGTTCCACACTGTACATCCATGATGTCCTACACCCAGCGACCCTAACTCCATGATTCCACTCACCAAATAACAGCAACCTGAGCTGTCATCAGAAATATAAGGGGGAGGGGTGGGGATAGTTGTGACATTATTGCCCAAATATGTTCATGATCATATTCTTTCTGGTCACAGACAGTGACAGCCCCTGCAAGGATATCACATTTTGACATACGTGCAGCTGCTGTGTTTGCATTCACTTCCATAGGCTGCCTTAGCACACCTGGGGGCAGATGCCAAAACAATGCCCCCCAAGCACACAGTACAGGGTGTCAACACCCATCTTAACAAAGCCTAAAATTTATACTTTCTTTAAAAAAATATGCTTGGAGATACTTTAAACCTGCATATGAAGTGATTTACCTGTATTATATACTAAAGCAAAAGTAGTAATTAAAAAAAATTTTTCTGGAGGTTTTGGTATGGATTGTAATGAGGGGACCCTACAAACAAAATGTGGGGTTCCTGCTAAAAATAGGACCCTTATTCTTGATGAGGATCTGGTATTTTAAGGAGACTATCACACAAACGAACTGCATAGGGTCCCTCAAAAATTCACGCAAGAACCTTCAGGTGAGTTATTGACTTTAATGGGGGACCCTATGAAAAAAAAAAAACAAAAAGCATGGAAGTGAGCATTCACTTTCAGTAGCTAGGAAATAGATGGGGGAAATTTATGAATGCATTTCTTCCTCCTGAACTATCCCAGACCACATGCCCTCGACATATGGGCATAGTGATAGGGACACGGGTCTCATCCCCAGATACTGTACCTTTCCTAGTGGATGTAGGGGTCTTCAGGCCCTCCAAATGTCTTGTATCTCCTACATGAAATTGGTGACCAGCCAACAGTGTAATTGTACCACATCCCAAAAACCTCAAAGTTGACATTATATAAAGAAAAGGACCATAGGAATTTTATTTTACTTTATTTATATACAGTATGATATTTTTGCAGTTTAAAACTAAATAATTAATAAAAAGATTCTAATAATGTAAGACTTGGTCCACCTATGTATCTTTACTTTACAGGGCTATTTCATTGGCTGTTTAAGTACCTTGCATCTAGATTGTTGAATAGGATACCATTTACACCACACATATCTGTTTGTCATTTTAAATCCAGGTAATGGATTTTTGCCCTTGTCTTAAAGACTTCATCTGTTTTCTTAATCTAGTAGATCTCAGATAGCATTGAGATTGGAAACTGTAGCTAATGTTACCTTACTTCTCTTTAGATTGCAAGCCTCTAAAAACCATGGTGGGGTGGGCCCTCTGTTTTCCCCTTTATGCTCCCCCTTGATTATGTTTTTTGGCACAGACTTAATGGTTGTAAACGTGCTCTATAACACGCAATGACTATGTGATTGCCAAGCAAAAAAGACCAATCAGTTTCTAGGACACTGGTGTCCCTCACCGTCCTAGCAATCAAGGAACAGGAAGTAATTCATTTGGTGGTGGTAGTGAACATGCCAAACCCCCATGTAGGAGAACAGTCTGGAATGTATTTTGAGAGGATTTCTACATCATTTTGTTTTGCACAGCCTCAATGATTGTTAATATTTGCCATAATTTTTTCCATGTCTCTGCAATAAACCAGCAAGAAATGTTTTCTCCTTTGCAGGAGCTTCCTGTAATAAATACCAGTCACTACGGCTTTTTGTCCTTGTTCAGGGTGATTGGTCATTTATCTGCCCCCTCCTGTAGCTTTCTGTAGGCAGCCCATCCACAGTCCTGCTCTTTGCACAGGTACTACACAGTGATGATACCACCACTACTTTTACCAGGTAATGTCTATGTTTGCAAAGGCATTTGGTACATGCAGAGTAGATTTATATCCAGATATAAATTAATGTAGATAATTGTATGTGATCCATTTACAGCTCTAACATTATTTCTATTTGTTTAACTTAACTGCTTTCGCTCCACCCTATAGCAGAAATACTGCTACAAGGTGACACGGGTGTGCAAAATCAGGTGTATATATACGTGATTTTGCAGTTCTGGGTAGGGGGAGCATGAGCCCTACCCGCGCCACCATTAGTGGCCTCGGCTGTCAATCCCCGGGTCCCAACCGGTGATTCCTCGCCAGCACCCAGTGATCGCCGAGTATTACAAGTACGAGTGTATAAACAACACAGATCTATCCCCTGTCAGCTCCTGCACACTGCTTTATATGGTTCTGCATAGCAGAGCCATACAAAGCAGTGTGCTTACAGTGTAAAGCACACACACAGCACACAGTGAAACCGCACACAGTTGACCATTTGATCGCCCTAGATATTAACCCCTTCCTTCCCAGTGTCATTAGTACAGTGTCAGTGCTTTTTTTTAGCACTGATCACTGTATTGGTGTCACTGGGGATGTCAGTGACACCAAGTCAGTTCCCCCCAGTGTCATAATGCCCGCCGCAGTCCCGCTATAAGTCGCTGATCGACACCACTACTAGTAAAAAAAAAAAAAATCCAGTATATATATCGCCATTTGTAAATGCTATAACTTTCAGGTAAACCAATTAATTTACACGTATTGGGATTTATTTTTAGCAAAGCCATGTCGCAGAATACATTTTGGCCTAGATTTATAATGAAATTTGATTTTTTTTTTTTTTTTTTTTTTTAGTGGACATGTTTAATAGCAAAAAGTAAAAAATATTGTTTTTTTCTCAAAATTGTCGGTTTTCTTTGTTTATTGTGCAAAAAAAAAAACAGGTGATCAAATACCACCAAAATAAAGCTCTATTTTTTGGGGAAAAGGACGTAAATTTAATTTGGGTGCAGCATTGCATGACCCGCAATTGTCAGTTAAAGTAACCATTGCCGTATCAGAAAAATTGCCTGGTCAGGAAGGGGGATACATCCTCTGGAAGGAAAGTGGTTAAAAATAAAAATAGTGTAGCGTAACTCAACAAAGCGTGCCAAAATATTACCAATAACTGTAAAAAAAATCGTATCCATCGGGTTCCTACTGTATTGAATTGTAACTGCATTGTATACCCTCCTGTTGTAAAGCGTGGCGTAAACTGTTGGTGCTATAGAAATCCTGAATAATAATACTAATAAAATGCAAAGTGCTGTCAATCACCATTGTGACAGACGTGAAGATAATGTAACCATGTAAATAGTGACAATGAGGGAAGCTAAGAGCTCTGGAGGAATCAGCTCTAGTCCTACTAATAAAGTCTGGCCTGTGTAATACGTATAGGGGGTGGAGCTTAGCTGGTGATGTCATCCCGTGGTCACATTGGAATTGCTGAGTGGTAAGACTGGTACAGAGAGAAATGCCATTGTACCTTATGAAGTGCTGTATATAGCACATAAAGTGTTTTTTTTTATTCTGTGGGTATTTTTAACCCTTTCTTAGTGATATTAAAAGCATACAGAGAGCAATATTAGTCCTCTTTTTTGTTTTCCATATGCTCGACATTTATGTGAGCAGTGAATGAGGTGGAGAGAAGCAGAGCCTGAAAACCTAGGATCCTACTTTAGCACAGAGGGTGGGCTAAATAAATTACTTTTGACCTCATAGTATGTTAATAGGTCACAGCAGGAGGTGAGAATTCAATGATAGCATGTGGTGGTGATTGGCAGAATTTTATGTTTTATGGACTTTAAGATATTTGTTTTTGACATTTACCGATCTTATTATTTTGGCATAATTTGTTAAATTGCATTACACTTATATACTGTATATTTATGTTGAGTGGAGAGGGTGTTGTTAAATCACCCTGACAGTGTTTCAGCTGGCAACTTTTAATTTTGGTTTTAGTCGTTTTGATTATTTATTTTTCCCTAAGTAGTGACTGTGCTGATTGCTTTTCACATTATTTGTATTTGTCTAACTGCTTTTTATATATCCTCATCAATAATATCACCAGGAATAAAGGTAAGGGTAAATCCAAAATGTGTTACCAGGAAAAAAAGGATTAGAGTAAAAAGTGGGGGCATTTTCTCCCATGTCAACTATAACTGGAAATATATTCTCTTACTTCGCCTTGAGTCTACGGGGTAGGAAGTAATGGAAAATCTCCCTAATGAGATACTGATGGCAGAAAAAAAAACACTAACAGCAGTTTTAACCATTCTTTACTCTATCCAAAAAAAAAAGAAAAAGTTTTGACTTCAGACATGCTTTAAATACATATTATAGTATGTACAGTTATATCATATGAAAATCAAAATGTATAAAACAATATTTGATTAGTTTCAGTGTAAAATTCCTATGAATGTATTAAAAAGCTGGAATTCAATCATTCAGTACATGTCAGCAGATACATTGTATAAAATCAGTAAAGATGAAATGAGATTCATGTTCATATCCACTCTACAGTGACTTAGGCTGACCCTTACTGAATGGAATCTCCAGCTACCACAGTCATGTGACACACCAGCAATTTGTACTGTTCCATCAGGAAACCAATGTATTCAATGAAGCAAAGCTTTGGGCAACAAAGATCAGCTGGCATTAGCTTTCCCAGAGATGGGGACAATTTGTCTACTGCTTTTCTGTATAAACTACATTAATATTCTGCATGCCCGAGGTAGAATGTTGCATTAGGGTATTATAGTAACTTCAATAAATCTTTGAAACAACACTGTGTTGAATGTCATCCTTATTTCTATGTTTCTAGGACCAGTTATTAGTGTGTGGTGTACTGTAAGCAGAATATTGCCAATGCACTAGATAAGTGGAGTTTCAGAATATATTCAGAAAAAAAATATAACTTGCCCAGATTTGTAAGTAAATGTTAAAAACACATTTTTTGTAACTGGATTCAAGCATTATAGTTATTTATATGTTCCTTCCAAATGAAAAATGTATGCTTTGGTAAAATAGAATGTTCGGTAGTACATAATTTAGGCCACATTTACCAATTTGTAGCCTATAAGATCAAATACTTGGCAAGCTAAACTGCATCAATTAATTTACATTTTTCACAGACTGCAAAAGATCACTGACCATGTTTGAAGATTATCGGGGTAAAGGAAGTGAAACAAGCAAAGAGTAATAAACTGTTGTATCCCTATTTTTATCCTTTCAGATTATGTTTGCAATATACTTGTCAATGTGTCTGGTATTTTTTGATTATGAGTATTTTATTACAAGGATTGATATTGCATGTTAAAATTTGATATGTTTATATAGAATTGCTGTTACATAGAGTGAATTATTGGCAAACCAAGCATCACTGTATTTTGATATGCATTGACAATAAAGCATCTTATCTGCTTAATAGGAACAGAGGGGGAACTACAGTATCAATGCACAAGGAACAAAGTAGGTAGTAGAATGTAGGTCTTGGATAGGAGCAGATAAGCAGACAGTGGAGTGCTAGGTTAGATCTAGACAAACAGGGATATTTTGTTCCCAATATGCTATGAAATTTACTATGTTAAAGGATACATTCACTTTTTATAAAAAATAAATAAATGCACATATTTTTGCACATCTCTGCTCCCTGCTCTCTGAAAGCTCAGACAAATGTTACACATTCTGTACTTTGAATGGCTGTAAAGGATAGAAGGCTTTAGATAAACAAGTACAAATTATGAAGGAGAATTTGTTTAATCTCTGTGTATCACCTGAGGCCAATTACTTCACTGGGTATACGTAAAGGTTTACAGACTCTTTTTTTCACATGAAAAAAATATAAAAAGCAACAATGCAGTTGTTCATCAAACAGTGCATCGAATTCACACCAAGAGACATTTATTGTACAAAAATGCAAAGAAAGCAGATTCTAAGATAGAAGAATGGGCACTCCTGTTTCTAGCATGCATCTGCATATATACTTTATCTACTTTATTTAGAAACACAGCTATTGCTGTAACTGCTTTTTCTATTGTACAGATTGAAGCCAATCTCCATATATCTAACACTCCCCATCCCACAGGTTGACAATGCTGTTGTCTAGAGGTGTCTCTTTTGCACATTCATATAGAGCAGGGGTACTGAATTAAAATTCACAGGGGTACGGTCAGTAAAATTTTCTTTCAGCGGAGGTCCGAGTGTCATGTTGGTGCTATGACTCACTTCACATCACAGCCTCCAGTGCACATCACGGTTCCACCCCCCCCACCCCTTTACATCACAGATCGCCCCATCACAGACTTCCCCATCACAGACCCCCCCCCCATCACCGACTGCTCCATCACAGACCCCTCATCACAGACCCTGCTCATCACAAATCCCCTCCATGACAAACCCCTCAGCACAGACCGCCCTCATCATAGATCCCCTCCATCACAGACATCTCAGCGCAGATCCCCTCTATTACAGACCCCTCATCACAGATCCCCACAATCAGACCCCCCATCACAGATCCCTCAGCACAGACCCCCTCCAATTACAGACCCCAATCACAGCCACCTCCATAACAGACCCCTCCTCATCACAGATCACCCCATCACAGTCCTGCATAATACAGATTCCTGTCCATTTCTTAACATTGCAGCACTCCCCCTTGCTCCCTCCCTCCCTCCCTCCCCACACTGTCTTACCTTATTCACACAAGACGGCAAGCATGGCAGGTCTGGACATAGTGCATGACTTCTCATGTTAAAGGCTGATGAATGATTGTTTGGACTGCTCCGCTGCCTAGCAATCAATCACCCGCAACCAATCAATTGCTTCCTAACATGAAAAGTCCCGCCCTATGTCCAGACCTGCCGTGCTTCCGGTCTTGTGTGGATAAGGTAGGACAGTGTGGGATGGGGAGCAGCAAGGGGGGAGCATTGCCATTTTATGAAAGGGACAGTTCTGCTGTGCTTCAAATGTTGTGCCCTTCCTTGAGAACAATAGCAGCAGCGGAGGGTGGGTGAGCCTACGAAGGGAAGAGGAAATTCAGGCAACTGTTTGGTGAGGCTGTGGTCTGGAAGGGAATATTTCTGGGTCTGGATCCAGACCGCAGTCTGCCATTTAGTGATGCCTGATCTAGAGTGTAGGTACTTTAATACAGAAGGTCTGTTACTAGTCAGATCAGCAGGTGAAAACAAAGGGGAAAAACTTAAAAAATGAAAACTAATGCAGCCACCACATCTAAGGATTTGTAGCCTGCAATGCATTACATTTTAGTTTTTTGGTTTAATACCACTCTAAGGGTGCAGAATAGTGTGCTCATTTGAGAACTGCTAATGCATCTTTTTCCTTCTCCTCCTCAATGGCATATAGTAGCAACTATTTCCTTAGAACACAAAGCAGGCTTAATAAACATAACTACCTGGGGTGTCCCAAAGCACTGCTCAAGAGGGTAGGGAGACACAGCTACCACTTTCAGGCCCAAAAATTTACACAGCAGAATGCAAGTTATTGAGATCAAATACAGCATCTTCAGCAACACTTGCAGCCACCTTAAAAAACTCATATAGGTGTGAATACCTTCTTCAGGTCTGTGTATACAAAGGAGCATGGGGAGCTCTTGTCCATAATGGGAATGTTATTGACACAGCCCCAGGTGATCCACATTGGCTCACAACTGATATGGTCCGGAAATATTTAGACAGAATAAAGGTGAATAAAGCACCTGAACCGGATGGCATACACCCACGGGTCCTTAAAAAATTGAGCTCTGTCATTGCCAAGCCATTGTTTTAAATTTTTAGGGACTCTTTAATGACTGGCATAGTACCACTGGATTGGTGTAAGGCCAATGTGGTGCCAATATTTAAAAAGGGATGAAAATCCAAGTAATTATAAACCTGTTAGTTTAACTTCAATAGTTGGGAACATAATGGAGAGTTTAATAAAGGACCTCATAGATGAGTTCTTGCTGGAAAAAATATTTTAAGCAACAGACAGCACGTATTCATAAAAGACAGAAGTTATCAAACAAATCTGACTTCTTTTTATGAGGAAGTAAGCAAAACCTTGGACAGTGGGGTGGCGGTGAACGTGGATTACTTGGATTTTGCAAAAGCCTTTGACATAGTTCCCCATACATGGCTAATGTGTAAGGCAAAGTCTACAGACTTTGAAAAATCCATATGAAAATGGATAGAAACTGGCTAAAAGATTGTATTCAGAGAGTAGTGATTAATTATTCATACTCTGAATGAATGGTCTAGGGTTGTCAGTGGTGTACCCCAAGGTTCAGTGTTGGGACCCTTACTTTTTAATATATTTATAAACTATATAAACGGGTCTGGGATTAAAAATGTGGTAAATGAGGTTTAATGCTGATAAATGTAAAATTATGCACTTGTAAACTAAGAATATGCATGCATCATACATACTAGGGGGAGTACAACTGGGGGAATCAATGGTGGAGAAGGATCTGGGAGTTCTGGTAGATCATAAGCTTAATAATGGTATGCAATGCCAAGGCGCAGTTTCTGAAGCAAGCAAATCCTCTCTTGTATTAAAAAAGGTATAGACTCCAGAGAGAGAGAGAGAGAGAGAGACATCATTTTACCCCTGTACAAATTATTAGTAAGAGCTCATATGAATATGCAGATCAGTTTTGGGCACCGATTAACAAAAAGAACATTGGGTAACTGGAGAAAGTCCAGAGAAGGGCATCCAAACTGATAAGAGGCATGAAGGAATTCAGCTATGAGGAAAGATTAGAGGAACTGAATTTATTCTCTATTGAGAAGAAGAGATTAAGGGGGATATGGTCAACATGTATAAATATATCAATGGGTCATATAATGAACTAGGTGTAGAGTTATTCACCCTGAGGTCATCACAGAGGACAAGGGGGCACTGTTTACGTCTGGAGAAAAAGACTTTTAACCGCTTAAGGACCGCCCTATAACAGATATACTGCTACAGGGCAGCACCTGTGACAGGATAATGTATATATACGTAAGTCTGCATTTCCGGGTAGGGGGCACGTGCCCTACCTGCGCCGCCATTCACGGCCGTGGACGTCAATCATTGGGTCCCGGCTGGTGATTACCAAGCATCTTCGACAGGGAGGAAGATTGTTTTGTTTACAAACAATCTTCTTCTCTGTCAGCTCGAGCACAATGCTCGGGATGGCTGTGCACACTACAGCCATCCCAATCAGTGTGCTTACAGTGAAGAACAACCCCCCAACCCCTAGTAAACCACTCCCAGTACACAGTTAACCCTTTGATCGCCCCTCACATTAACCCCTTCCTGCCCAGTGTCAATAGTACAGTGTCAGTGCTTTGTGTCAGTGGGGACCTACCTTGAGGAACCGACCCCTTAAACAAATGCACGTACTGGGGAATAAGAAGCAATCAGTCTGTGGAAAAAATCACCAAGGATGAAAATCTGACCTTTAATGGTACTCAAGGCCAGCTTCAAGCTCACTTCAGACTGGAAAAATACTAGATCTGACCTATAATATACCTGCATAAATTTCCTATCCTCACATAAGGCTACTTATGATTTTCAGGTCCTATGATAGATATTCCTAGCCCCTTAACACTGAAATAACTGCATCAGACACTCCTCTGTCTTTCAGAATCTTAGTTTCAGGAGACAGCAACTGTAAAAAAAGGATGACAAATCAAGCCTTGTGCAAGCAGAAAGTGTCCATGGACTGTCCACTGCCAGGTTTATGATGTCAGAATACCAAGGCCTCCTGGGCTAAACTGGTGCAATTAGAATCACTGGCATTCCCTCCACCTGGATCCTGCACAACAGATGAAGAAGAAGCTGGATCAGAGGAAAGACATAGATCAGTGAGAACTGATCCCAAGGTATCAGGGCATCTTTTGACAATGCCTGTGGATCCCTAGTCCTGGACACAAACCTCTCCAGATTCACATTGAATCTGGATGTTAACAGATCCAAATCCTGCGTGCCCCATTGTTGACAAGGTGCCCTGAACATCTCCGGATGGAGGGACCACTCCCCTGGAATCAGCCCCTCACAGCTGAGAAAATCTGCTTGCCAATTTTCCACTCCTGCACTGCACACAAAAAAGGGACATGAATATCTGCCCAGGACAGAATGAGGTCCACCTTTTCCTGGGCTGTATGACTCCTGGTGCCCCACAATGGAAGCTTCTTTAATAAATTCTTTATTGGTTACATAAGTGCCATCACCGTAGCATTGTCTGACTGGATTCTTACAGGAAAGCCCTGCAACCAGTCTGCCCAATGCAGGAGCATCAGGATAATTTGTCCAAAGTTTCAGAATATTGATTGGTGACAATCTTTCCTGAAACCAAATCCCCTGTACTGAAAGATGGACCATCACACCTCCACTTCCCATCAGGCTGGCATCTGTCATTACTACTTTCTATAAAATGGGAAGAAATTATTTCCCTGACTACTGACTACCTTAGGCAACATCTGCCAATACAGCGACCACAGAACACTGGGACACAAATGTATGCTGGACACAAATGCACAAATGAATCCAGAAACTGATAGGACATCCTGCTGCAGTGGCCTGGAAGGAAATTGAGCAAAAGGGACTGCATTGAATGAGGCAACCATCTTCCTCAACACCCTCCTGCAAACACTGATCAAGGGATTGATTATAACCCTACAGGAAGCCACTTAAATTCTCAAGGAAGCACATTTCTCTGGAGGAAGAAAACACTTTTGCCTGGACCATGTCTCAGATCAGGCAAAAATAGTCCAGTCTCTGAGTTGATAGCAACACCAACATTTGAAGATTGAGAACACAGCCAAATCTTTCCAAAGTCTGAATTGTGAGGTCCACATTATGCTGCAATTGCAGAACTGAATTTTCTCTGAGCAGTAGGATGTCCAAATACCCCAGAATGGGCACTCCCTGGACCTTCAAAAGACCTGGAATGGGAGCCAGAATTTTCGTGAAAGTTCAAAGGGCAGGGGACAGACTGAACAACGAGACGAGAAACCTCTGATGAGGAGATAAAATTGAATATGCAGATAGACATCTTTTATGTCGACCAATAACAAGAAGTAGAAGAAGAAGAAGACTCATGGTTGCAGCAAGGCTACCACTATCCACACCAACTCCATCCAAAACTCCTTACATGAAGAAATCTATTCAGATTTTTCAGGCCTAAGATTGAACAAACATTGCCGTCTAGCTTAGGGACCGTAAAAAGGTTTGAGAAAAACCTGGCAAAACGTTTGGCTACTAAAACTGGCCTGATCAACCCTGCAAAAGAAAGTGATGCCTGATTGTCCTTTAAAAGCAATAATCCATTTTGTTGGTTCACGGAAATATTTGAACCTATAAAGCATGGAGGGGGAAATTCTCAGAACTCCAACTTGTACCCCTAAGCCATGACCCTTGCCACAAGTCCATTCATCCATTATCCCTTTATCCATTAGTCCATTATCCATTATACCCTTCTCCTAAGAGGGATAAGGGAACTTTTTCCTCCTGAGATAGTCTGAATATATGTGCCTAAATTTGCTCCTAAAAAGTATTTCCCATGCAATCGTTAACTTGCCAACAACTTTATGCAGGGCAATTCAGCATACCAGCTAATAAGCCAAAGAACTCTACGCATGTGAACAGATAAAGCCCCAGACAGGAGATCTGCTGGATATAATTTTTTAAGGCATCTACTGCAAAACAAAGCACTCATGGTAAATTCTTAATTGGACACTCCTCTGCACATTCTTAAAGCTGAACTTTAGTCATAACAACTTGATTAAAAGAATGTTCTTTAGCAAGGGACATATATTACACATTAATAATCATGCTGCCAAAATTAGTGTGTGCTGTAATTTGCCCCCATAAGTGCTCTTGCTTCTTCTTGCTAGAGGCTGCCATTTTGCTGAAGCCCAGAGCCCCTGAACAGCAGTAAATCTACAGGCTGTCAGCAGACCAGCCTAACACACAGAGACCTTAATAAGGTCTTCTAGACAGAAAGATAAAAAGGGCAAACATATGACTTTTGATTGGCCAGCAGCGAGACTTGGGGGATGGAACTTGATTTGTCTGGTTAGTGGTCTTGGCCTCCTCAGATGTATATGAGTATTATGAATAACACTCTTCTGGAGGCGGGATACAAGGTACTTTCCAGGTGGTACTTGGTGCAGGACTGCCTCACTAACCTGTACCATGTGGTGCAGTCAGCCCGTTATGATGTTTCATACCTGGTGGACCTGTACTAGTTTGTTGGTTTTCGGTAAGAGTTTACACTGATTTATTCTGTGACTATGGTGAATATAGTTAAAAACCCCAGAGTGGCTCTCCTTAATGAGCTTGTCGCTGATTATCCAAACTCACTCAGACCCTCATCTACTCTGTTTCTTGCAGGAAAAAAATCACTATAGCGACCGCCTGGCAGAAACCAGTAGTAGACCTAGCTGTTATGAAATGCAGCCTAACATGGATCATGCTCAATGAAAAGCTTGTCAGCATATTGAAAGATAATTCCTCTAGTTTTGTCAGTATTTGGGATCTCTGGATTAAATACCTCCGGTTGATTAAAGTGTGCGGAAAGGAGAAGTGAGCTTTCAGAATGACTTTTTGTTTTTATCTCTTTCTTCTTTCTCTTTATTTTTTTGTAATCAGCTAGTATGCTAGCACTCTTATATGGAGCATTTTATGTATCCATGACCCACATTGGGTAATTTATAGCTATGTTGAGAAAATACTCTTCTATGTTATCTCTTGATGAATGTTGAAGATGTCTTTGCAAAACATTCTGATTGTCCAGCAGCAGGATAGTTTAAATCAGGGATAATCTGTAAATTATTGGTATGCCTACATTTTTTAGATGTATGGGAATAGGGGGAGAAAATGAATGAATGTGAGTGATATACATTGAGATAGTTTAGGTGCACTCTGTTCTTGCACTTATCTTACTTTTCAAACAATGCAAATAAAATGGGAAACACCAAAATTAATATTAAAATTAGATAGGGTGTTCACAATTGAAAAGCTAGCTATTAATCAGTTGTTGTGGTCAGTTATTGCTCCTTAAAACAATATTTGGGAGTATAGTATATGTGTAGAGATGAGCGAATCGAACCAGGCGAAGTGGAATTCGTTTGGAATTTCAGGAAAAATTTGATTCGCGTCGAATCCGAATATTTGCATACTTCGGGTGCGCGAATCGGATTTTTCCCGATCAGCCGGCAAAAGTGTCCCTGCAGAGAGCTCCGCTATTTCTGACAGTTCTCTGACAGTTCCTTCACATGTACAGCGGTTGAAACATTGTATCTATTTGTTTCCATTTAGGATACAGATGTTTTTATTCGGAAATAAATAGATAGAATGTTTCAACCGCTGTAAATGTGAAGGAACTGTCAGAGAACTGTCAGAAATAGCGGAGCTCTCTGCAGATACACTTTTTGCTGTACTGGAATACTTCTTCTTTTCATTCTTCTTTTCATTCTTCTCATTCTTCTTTTCATTCTTCTTTTCATTCTTCTTCTCATTCTTCTTTTCATTCTTCTTCTTTTCATTCTTCTTTTCATTCTTCTCATTCTTCTTTTCTTCTTCATGAAAAGAAGAATGAGAAGAAGAATGAAAAGAAGAATGAGAAGAATGAAAAGAAGAATGAAAAGAAGAAGAAGAATGAAAAGAAGAATGAGAAGAAGAATGAAAAGAAGAATGAGAAGAAGAATGAGAAGAATGAAAAGAAGAATGAGAAGAATGAAAAGAAGAATGAAAAGAAGAAGAAGAAGAATGAAAAGAAGATTGAAAAGAAAAAGAAGAAGAATCTTTTCATTCTTCTCATTCTTCTTTTCATTCTTCTTCTTTTCATTCTTCTTTTCATTCTTCTTCTTCTTCTTTTCATTCTTCTTCTTCTTCTTTTCATTCTTCTTTTCATTCTTCTTCTTCTTCTTTTCATTCTTCTCATTCTTCTTTTCATTCGTCTTCTTCTTTCCATTCTTCTTTTCATTCTTCTTCTTTTCATTCTTCTTCTTCTTCTTTTCATTCTTCTTTTCATTCTTCTTCTTCTTTTCATTCTTCTTCTTCTTCTTCTTTTCATTCTTCTTTTCATTCTTCTTTTCATTCTTCTCATTCTTCTTTTCATTCTTCTTTTCATTCTTCTTCTCATTCTTCTTTTCATTCTTCTTCTTTTCATTCTTCTTTTCATTCTTCTCATTCTTCTTTTCTTCTTCATGAAAAGAAGAATGAGAAGAAGAATAAAAAGAAGAATGAAAAGAAGAATGAGAAGAATGAAAAGAAGAATGAAAAGAAGAAGAAGAATGAAAAGAAGAATGAGAAGAAGAATGAAAAGAAGAATGAGAAGAAGAATGAGAAGAAGAATGAAAAGAAGAATGAAAAGAAGAATGAGAAGAATGAAAAGAAGAATGAGAAGAATGAAAAGAAGAAGAAGAATGAAAAGAAGAATGAATAGAAGAAGAAGAATATTTTCATTCTTCTCATTCTTCTTTTCATTCTTCTTTTCATTCTTCTTCTTCTTTTCATTCTTCTTCTTCTTTTCATTCTTCTTTTCATTCTTCTTCTTCTTCTTTTCATTCTTCTTTTCATTCTTCTTCTTCTTCTTTTCATTCTTCTCATTCTTCTTTTCATTCTTCTCATTCTTCTTTTCATTCTTCTTTTCATTCTTCTTTTCATTCTTCTTCTTCTTTTCATTCTTCTTCTTCTTCTTTTCATTCTTCTTTTCATTCTTCTCATTCTTCTTTTCTTCTTCATGAAAAGAAGAATGAGAAGCAGAATGAAAAGAAGAATGAAAAGAAAAGAAGAATTCTTTTCATTCTTCTTTTCATTCTTCTTCTTCTTCTTTTCATTCTTCTTCTTCTTCTTCTTTTCATTCTTCTTTTCATTCTTCTTCTTCTTTTCATTCATTCTTCTTCTTCTTTTCATTCTTCTTTTCATTCTTCTCATTCTTCTTTTAATTCTTCTCATTCTTCTTTTCATTCTTCTTTTCATTCTTCTTCTCATTCTTCTTTTCATTCTTCTTCTTCTTCTTTTCATTCTTCTTTTCATTCTTCATGAAAAGAAGAATGAGAAGAAGAATGAGAAGAAGAATGAAAAGAAGAAGAAGAATGAAAAGAAGAATGAAAAGAAGAAGAATGAAAAGAAGAAGAAGAAGAATGAAAAGAAGAATGAAAAGAAGAAGAAGAAGAATGAAAAGAAGAATGAAAAGAAGAAGAAGAAGAATGAAAAGAAGAAGAAGAATGAAAAGAAGAAGAAGAAGAATGAAAAGAAGAAGAAGAAGAATGAAAAGAAGAATGAAAAGAAGAAGAATGAAAAGAAGAATGAGAAGAAGAATGAAAAGAAGAATGAAAAGAAGAATAAGAAGAATGAAAAGAAGAAGAAGAATGAAAAGAAGAATGAGAAGAAGAATGAAAAGAAGAATGAGAAGAAGAATGAGAAGAAGAATGAGAAGAATGAAAAGAAGAATGAAAAGAAGAATGAAAAGAAGAAGAAGAAGAATGAAAAGAAGAAGAAGAATGAAAAGAAGAATGAAAAGAAGAAGAAGAAGAAGAATCTTTTCATTCTTCTCATTCTTCTTTTCATTCTTCTTCTTCTTCTTTTCATTCTTCTTCTTCTTCTTTTCATTCTCCTTCTTCTTCTGAGGATGAGGATGAGGATGAAGAAGAAGAAGAAGTAGGATGAAAATAAGAAGAATTCCAAGCCGGCAAAAAGTGTATCTGCAGAGCTCCGCTAAGTGTATCTTCAGAGCTCCGCTAAGTGTATCTGCAGAGCTCAGCGGTTGAAACATTGTATCTATTTCAACCGCTGTATGGAGTGAATGTCAGAGAACTGTCAGAAATAGGCTATTTCTGACAGTTCTCTGACATTCACTCCATACAGCGGTGGAAACATTGTATCTATTTGTTTCCATAAATGGAAACAAATAGATACAATGTTTCAACCGCTGTATGGAGTGAATGTCAGAGAACTGTCAGAAATAGCCTATTTCTGACAGTTCTCTGACATTCACTCCATACAGCTGTTCAAACAATGTTTCAAATCTGCAGAGCTCCTCTAAGTGTATCTGCAGAATAGAGGAGCTCTGCAGATACACTTTTTGCCGGCTTGGAATTCTTCTTATTTTCATCCTACTTCTTCTTCTTCCTCTTCATCCTCATCCTCTTCTTCTTCTTCTGAGGATGAGGATGAGGATGAAGAAGAAGAAGAAGAAGTAGGATGAAAATAAGAAGAATTCCAAGCCGGCAAAAAGTGTATCTGCAGAGCTCCTCTAAGTGTATCTGCAGAGCTCCGCTAAGTGTATCTGCAGAGCTCAGCGGTTGAAACATTGTATCTATTTGTTTCCATTTATGGAAACAAATAGATACAATGTTTCAACCGCTGTAAATGTGAATGTCAGAGAACTGTCAGAAATAGAGGAGCTCTGCAGATACACTTAGCGGAGCTCTGCAGATACACTTTTTGCCGGTTTGGAATTCTTCTTATTTTCATCCTACTTCTTCTTCTTCTTCTTCATCCTCATCCTCATCCTCAGAAGAAGAAGAGGATGAGGATGAGGATGAAGAAGAAGAAGAAGAAGTAGGATGAAAATAAGAAGAATTCCAAGCCGGCAAAAAGTGTATCTGCAGAGCTCCACTAAGTGTATCTGCAGAGCTCCGCTAAGAAATAGCGGAGCTCTGCAGATACACTTATTGCCGGCTTGGAATTCTCCTTCTTCTCATCCTTCTTCTTCTTCTCATCCTTCTTCTTCTTCTCATCCTTCTCCTTCTTCTCATCCTTCTTCTTCTTCTCATCCTTCTTCTTCTTATTCTCATCCTTCTCCTTCTTCTCATCCTTCTTCTTCTTCTCATCCTTCTTCTTCTTCTCATCCTTCTTCTTCTTCTCATCCTTCTCCTTCTTCTCATCCTTCTTCTTCTTCTCATCCTTCTTCTCATCCTTCTCCTTCTTCTCATCCTTCTTCTCATCCTTCTCCTTCTTCTCATCCTTCTTCTCATCCTTCTCCTTCTTCTCATCCTTCTCCCTCTTCTCATCCTTCTCCTTCTCCTTCTTCTCATCCTTCTCCTTCTTCTCATCCTTCTCCTTCTCCTTCTCCTTCTTCTCATCCTTCTCCTTCTTCTCATCCTTCTCCTTCTTCTCATCCTTCTCCTTCTCCTTCTCCTTCTCCTTCCTCATCTCCAAGGGCATTTAAATTAAAGGTACAGTGTTCTGCACTAATTTAAAGGCTCTCTGAAGCCTAGAAACCCTTTTTATAAGTTAAATTCGTAGCGAATAAATTCGCATCGAATCGAATTTCTTCCTCAAATTCGGCGAATCAGCCGAATCGAATTTTTGAATAATTCGCTCATCTCTATATATGTGCACACAGGCAGGGTACATAAAAAGTACCCCAGCCCTGCAAATTAAAGAACTCAAGCATAGTTTAAGTAGATTTAACCCTAATTGCAAAAAAGTAATTATTAAATATGCCATGTAAAACAGTCAGGCTTTAAAAAAAGCAGTATGGTCTTACATCCATTTTAAGAGACCAATAGTGTCAAACTATCATCAGTACAAACATTGGAGGATATTTATTCCAAGGATCAAAACACCTTGTGATGGGTGGACTTTTTACAATTTCTACCTCTTTGCTGGACAGGAAATGCTTGAGCAGAATAGTGTATATCCAGGTAATCCTCAAAACTTTGATAATAAGCCCATTCAAAACTCTAAGGGCATCCCATAGAGCACTCAAGTCTTGCAAGAACTAAATGGACATTTTGTCACTTGAGAATCAAAGTCTGTGACGAAGTGCGGTGCCCGACCCCTGCCCTTCTCACCAACTCCTGACAAAGGACCAGTCAATCTCACAACGCGCTGTCACTTGTGTAACAATGCCACTCTCAGCTACACCATCCACAAAGATTTTCCTGCTCACGGGACCACAATCTATGTGCCGGTAGCCTGAGAGTGATTGTCACTGGGTTAACTAATTAAGCAATTAACCCTTCAAACTCCAAACTGCCACCAGATAGCTTTGGGACTATTAACCCTTCACAATGTTAGTGAGAACAAATGTGAACAATAAACGTCTATAACACACACTGTCACCACAGACATGTATATTCAGAGGATTATTCTATACAGTAGCACTCTTCAAGAGACAGTGATTCTTTAGTTTGCATTAAAAGCCTTAGAGATAATTTTAACACTTTTCAAAATAGGGGTTTAATAATGAAAAGGTCAAATGGTGCAATTATAATATTTACAGAAAGGGATGTTACAAAGGAATAAAGAAAAAAATAATGCAACAGAGAAAGAAAAGAAATGAGTTACGAAGGCAAAATACTTGCAAAGTCTTGGTTTTAACAGAGTCCAACTGTCCAAGCAAAAACATTGCCTTGTCTCTCAAGTCTGTTTTTTTTTTTTTTTTTTAATTTAAATATTTATTAAATTTTTCATGTTAATACAAAAACCCAAAAAGGGAAATAATTCTCATACAAATAGACATTTATTACATTTCTACCTTTCCCTTTCTAAAAACTCTTTTCTTTCCCGTCCCACTACCCCCCCCCTCCCGCCCCTCCTCCCCCTCTGCAGACTCTAGCCCATTCTAATCTCTTGAGGCTTATTAATTTTTTGTTAACATCCTAGTTCATATTGTCCTATATTTCTCTTTCAATCCTGCTCTTTCCCACTTTTCCCATCTCCTGAAATAAACTCTCATCCTATCTTCCTGCATATGGTATGATCTTTCCATTCTACCTATCTGGTTTACTCTATTAATCCAGTCTACCTCCTTCGGTACCTCAGCTTTCCGCCAAAACTTGGGTATCAACCCTTTCGCTGCATTCAAGAAGTACCAAATACCTGAATCTTTATATTTATTTACAGACGTCTCCACATTGTGTAGGAGGCACGTCGTTGGGTCTAACCCTATGTCAATTTCAGTTATTTCTTCAATCAACTTGACTATTATCTTCCAAAAAGCCTGGATTTTCGGACATTCCCACCATATGTGAAACACCGTGCCTATCTCTCCACATCCTCTCCAGCACATATTTGAATTTTCCCCATTCATCTTGTGCTCTACACTCGGTGTAATGTGCCATCGTGTCACACACTTATAATTAACCTCAACCTCTCTCATACTAACATTATCGTGTATCAATCTAAACATCTTTCTCTGTCTATCCTCATCAAACCCAACTCCCATATCTCTTTCCCATTTTGTCATAAAGATTAACTTTGTGTTTGTGTCTAATTCTGTGAGTATTCTATACACTTTTGAAATACCGTGCTTCCCATCCCTTCGTGTCTCTAACAACCTTTCAAACATATTCCACTCCTGTTTTATTCTCAAAGGTTTCGGTAGATTTCCAATAAAACTTTTCAATTGATGATATTTCCACTCATCTATTCTAATAAAAATGTCTCCCTTCTTCTCTATTAACTCTTTAAGTGATCTCAGTTCCCCCTCCACCAAAACATCTCTCAGTTGGGTATCCTCCTTCCTAAACCATCTCCCTGATATCTTATTCTTTCCCGGGGGAAAGTACTCAGTATTTGTGAGAGGCATTAATATTGAATTAAATTCCCATTTCATAGTTTTGTGTAAATTGTCCCATACCCTAAAAACATTTAAAGTGTAGATACTTGTGCTTTCTTTAATTCCCCTGAACTGTGGTGGAACCCATATCATCTGACTCAATCTAATGCCACTAAGATCGTTTTCAATTGTTACCCAACTTTTTCCCTTATGGTTAAATGTCCAGTCATATATTCTTGCTAAAACCACTGCTTTATAGTATCTCTTGACGTCTGGTAGACCCATTCCCCCTTTCTCTTTAGTCCTACTCAATGTTTCATATGCTATTCTAGGTTTTTTATTCTTCCATATGTATCTTGTTAACAATTTTTTCATTATCTTAAAGAAGGCTTCTGGAATTTTAATTGGTACCATTTGAAATCTATACAATATTTTAGGCATAATTACCATTTTGACTAAGTTTATACGTCCTATCCAGGATGGATTTCCTCCTTCTAGTCTTTTTAAATCTTCCCTGATCTCATTTATCAAAGAGATATAGTTTAATCTATACAAATGCTTAGATGAGGCAGTGAGTTTTATTCCTAGGTATTTTATCTCTTTTTCTCTCCATATAAAGGGGAATTCTTTTTGTAGTTTTTCTTTTTCTTCCTTTAATATATTAATATTCAGGATCTCTGTTTTCGTTGGATTAATTTTTAAATTTGATAGTTCACCGTACTCCTTCAGAATCTTCATTATATTTGGGAGAGTTATTCGGGGATTCCCCACGTAGAACAATAGGTCGTCCGCGAAAGCCGCTACTCTATGTTCTATGGATTCTATCTGAATTCCCTTTACCGATCCACTATTTCTTATTATTGACAACAGAGGTTCAAGTGACAATACATATAGCAGAGGGGACAGAGGACAGCCCTGTCTTGTACCATTAGACATTCCAATGGGTTCTGATCTCTCCCCATTTACCGTGATGATTGCAGTAGGCTCCCTATATAATTTACTTATCCACTCTCGCATTCTATCACCTATCCCCAGCACTTTTAAGTTGTCCATCATAAAGCCCCAGTCCACTCTATCAAATGCCTTCTCTGCATCAATTGACAAGAGAACCACCGGGACTTTCCCTCTTCTACTTTTCTGAATAAGCATCAGGGTTCTCAAGCCGTTATCTCTACCTTCTCTCCCCGGTACAAAGCCCACCTGGTCTCCATGGATCCATTCAGGCATCAGATCTCTCAGCCTGTTTGCTAACACCTTTGCATACAGTTTAGTGTCTGTGTTCAATAATGAGATAGGTCTATAGCTGGAGCACTGAGATGGGTCTTTCCCCTCCTTGTGAATAAGTACTACATGGGCCTGTAGGGATTCTCTCCTCACTTCCATCCCACCTCCCAGAGCATTCATATATTTCTCCAACTTGGGTAACAGTACTTCACTAAATGTCTTATAGTACTTAACTGTATAGCCATCCGGGCCTGGACTTTTTCCCCCTCCTGTGCTTCTTAATGCTATTTTAATTTCTTCCTGGGAAATTTCTGCATCTAAAGAGTTCAACTGTGCTTCACTTAGTTTTGGTAATCCCGCATTTTTTAAGTATGTCATCTTTTTTTCATTAATTCCCTCTTGGGCTTCTTTTAGATGGCCTTGGGGGCTAATATTATATAACTTTTTGTAATACTCCGTAAACACTTTAATAATCTCTTTATTTGAGTGGACCAACTCCCCCTCTGAACTTTTTATCTTTTCTATATAGTTCCTATTTTTCTTTTTATTCAGAGCTCTCATTAGATATCTTCCTGGTCTGTCTCCCCATCTATATCTCTCGTTCAAAACCCTGTTGTATACTCTTCTCTTCTCCTCATCCATCAACCTCTCTAGCTCATCTTTTTTATCCATTAACTTCTGTCTCGTATCTTTTGTTATTTTCTTCTTATGGATCTGCTCCAAGTCCAATATTTCTTTTAAGAGCCCACTGACCCTCTCTCTTCTTTCCTTTTTCTTCCTTGCTCCTGCCGCAATCAAGATTCCTCTTATGAATACCTTGTGACTTTCCCAGACTGTAGCTATCGATACTTCCTCTGTTTCATTCTCCTTAAAGTATACCTTAATCTCTTTCTCGATTTTCTGAACTACATCCTCATCCAGAAGAAGAACCTCATTTAACCTCCACCCTAATCCTCCAGTCCATCTTCTTCCCCATCCCATCTTCATCACGACCGGAGCATGATCCGAGAACGTCCTTGTCTC
The DNA here is from genome assembly GCF_062004578.1 of Staurois parvus. Classification (NCBI taxonomy): domain Eukaryota; kingdom Metazoa; phylum Chordata; class Amphibia; order Anura; family Ranidae; genus Staurois; species Staurois parvus. Next base: position 483,322 of record NW_028318882.1, read on the forward strand.
TATGTCAATTTTTACCAGATGATCTATAAGTTGGTGGTTTATTAAGATGTAATCTAATCTCGAGTATATCTCATGTGCATTAGAGAAGAAGGTATAGTCTCTGTCTTTCATGTGCGTTATTCTCCAGGTATCCACTAGTTGGCACTCATGCATCACTTTTTTCAAGGCTCTCAGAGACCTACTCCCCTCTCTTTGCACGGAAGAGGTATTATCCTTTTGTGGGTCCATACAGAAATTTAGGTCTCCAGCTACTATCAAGCGCCCTTTTTTAAATTCCATTAATTTTTTCAACAGACCCTTCATATACATCTCCGAGTTTTTGTTGGGGCAGTATATATTGGCTAAAGTACACTCAATCCCCTGTAGTCTACCTTTTAAGAATAAAAACCTCCCCTCTGGGTCGGTTCTTCTATCCTCCAGCTCAAATCTCATATTCTTTGCCAAACCTATTGCAACCCCTTTTGCTCTTTTAATTGGAGAATCTGCATAGTACCATGTTGGATAGTATTTGGATCTCAATTTCATGTTTGCCTCAATCTCAAAATGCGTCTCCTGTAAAAACACCACTGACGCAGCCCTATGATGTAACTCATTAAACAACCTAAATCTCTTCCCTGGACAACTCAGCCCGTTCACATTATAGGTTATAAACTGTATTTCTTCCATCATTCCCAATTAACTCCATCTCTCTTCCAAATTGCCTCTTCCTCTTTATCCCTTCTGTCATGCAGAGTATTGACCCAATACCTCCTCCCCTCCCTCTCTCCCACCCAACTCTCATCCCCTCCCCCCTCCCCCCCCACTTCCCTCCCCCATCCCTCCACCCCCACTTCCCTCCCCCATCCCTCCACCCCCCCGTCCACTTCTCCCCTCCCTCCCACCCTTCCCATCCTTTAGGCTTACATTTTGCCTATATATCTTTTGTGGGGTCAAACCCACCATAGATTACCTCCTTGGGGTTGAACTCCAACCATGGACAGATCCCCACACCTCCCACCACCTCAGATACCCCAAAAGTATTTCCATCATCAATTCAAGATGTTCCACCTTTCTTAAGGTCCCGAAGGAGAAAAGAGAGAGAGAGAGGGTGGCGTCAAGCGGGAGAAGAGGAGAGGAGGAGAAAAAAAAAAAAAAAAATTATTAAATAAATAATAAAAAAAATAAATAAATAAATAATTAAATAAATAAATAAACTTCCCCTCTCTCTCCCTCTCCTCCCCCTCCCTCCCAGCGCCCTCCCTCAATTCTCTACCTCCCTCTTCTAGCAAACTGCCACTCCTCTCTCTCTCCACCTCCCAGACCCCCTTCTTCCACCTCCCAACCAGGGACTTCCATCCTTTGTAATTCAAGTCTATCACAGAAGGTTCTTAAGTCCTCAGGAAATCTCAATTGAGCTGTAACTCCATTCTTCCATCCAATTAGGCACTCCGGCGTACCCCATCTATAGTGCACCTTTTGCTTTATCATCTGTTCTAACAGGGGTTTTAAAGTTCTTCTCCTCCACAATGTCTCTGGTGTTAAGTCTGCAAAAATCTGTATATTCTTTTCTCCATAATTAATACTTGATCTTCCCTTGGTCTTTCTCCATACTTCTTCTTTATCCTCCCATTTCTGAAATTGGACTATTATATCTCTTGGTTTCTCTTTTCCACTTCCTTGTTGATTTTTTCCTATCCTGAAAACACCTTCCAGGTTAATCTTTTCTGTTTCTGATCTTTCCATAATGGAGTTTAATATTTTACAGATAAGGCCTCTTGTTTCTTCTCCTTTTACCAATTCCGGAACTCCTCTCACCCTAATGTTGTTTCTCCTTTCCCTGTTTTCTTGTACTTCCATTCTATATAACAGCTTTTTTTGATCTTTCTTAATTTCCATTGTCCTTTTCTCCAGATCAAAAATATATTGAGCATGGCTTTTAACTCTTTCCTCTGTCTCCTCCACCCTTGATAGCATCCGGCCCAAATCATTTTGTATACTTGTCATTTCATGTTTTAATGTTTTTTCTAAGTTCTTGAACATATCTGCCATCTCTTTCTTGTTTGGAATTTGTAATTCACTTTCCGTGTCTCTGCTCTCCAATTTTTCTGTAAGATGCTGACTGTTATATTCTTTTCCCAGAGAGAGTCTAGGGCTACCTTCTGTACTCATTTCCATTTCACATTTTTCACCAACGCTTTGAGATCTATCTGGGGTCACATTTCCTTGAGATGTATATTTTTTTATCGTGCCAGTTTGAGACCCCCTTGGGCCACTATTTTTAACATTTTTATTTTTCATCTCTTCTATGCGTTCTTTTTTTTTTTTTTTTTTTTTTTTTTTTTTCTTTAATAGGGGAAACACAAAGATTTATAACAATATATACCAGGGACTCCTATTTTTTTTTTCCTTCGAGTTCTCTACTTAATATTCCTTCCAGGCTGCTTTTAATCTCCTCCTCTCTCTCCGTCAGACCCCCCAGGGAAACCCCCTTTCACAACTCCTCCTTCGTCTTTAGACAACAGAAACAGTCATTTATATATCACAATAATCCATCCAGGCTGCTCTCACTCACCCTTCACAGCTGCAGCTCTAACAAGTTCCTTAGTTGTCACATTCCATAGCTCTCTTCAGGGAGGAGGGGGGGGGGGTTTCCTCCGGGTCTCTTTGTTTTCACTCCTCTGTAACAAAGTCACTTCCATTCAGGGGGGGGAGGGAGGCATCTTGCTGCATACTTCTCCCATAAGAATGTCTCATGTACTGGGAGGGGAGCAATCCGATATCTTCCTCTCTCCTCTCAGCTCTAAACACCAGCCGGCATTTCCCCTACCCAGTAATTCTCTGCGGCTGACACGTGGGCAAGCCGAGCCTCCTCGTTTCCTCGGCAACCCTGCTCTCTCTCCCCTGGGACGAGTCTCCAGCCTGTCTTCAGTCCGACAGCACAGTTCACTTCCTATTCATAGTGCCCGGGACCACGGCTTCAGCACGTAACCCACCATACTCTGGTAGGTCCCCACGGTCTCTGTTCTCCAGTATCTGTATCCGAGGCGGTGGGAAAGGACGGAGAGCTTCCACACCACGCTCTCCTACACCGCCATAGTTAGGCTCCTCCCCCGGGAGTGATCACCCCGTAGTGCTGTGGGGACTTAAGATTCTCGTCTCTCAAGTCTGTTAAGATGTTCCTTGGTTGATTTTAAATGAGAACTCAATCTTAAGTCCTGTCATTCCCTTTTCTATGATATCAAGGGGGTGTGGACAGAGACCAACTGACCAATAATCCAGTTTAAGGGATGGGTTCTAGAAGGCCACTACTTTTACGACCAATTCCCAAATACAGTTTTACACTAATAACATCTAATATGTGCAGGTGGTATTCTAGCAACTGACAGATTAATATTCAGAATTATATTTCGAACCCAGTCATACCAAACACAGCGTACCTTGTCACCCATGAGGCTGGAGATGGCTTTCTTCCCTTTAGTATGTGCTAACATAATCATGTATGACCTTGATTTGTTCAGTAGTATATTCCCCATTCAAATATATACCTAATATTAATGGTCCTGTTCCTGTTGAATTCTATGAATTGTATGTGGAATTGCTAAGTTGTGGAATAGATGTTTTATGGCACGCTCTACATTCCTAGAGCCTTAATGGCCTTACAGGTCATGGCTTGACTGTGTTATTATTGTTTTATGATAAGGCAGAGGAAAGTGTTTTCCATGGTTAGCTAAAACTGACATCCTGCCAAGACTAATTAGCTGTTTACAGCCTGGCCAGCTCTGTTTTAATTTAAGATAAGAGGTTCTTTTGAAGTTTTTTAAAAGTTACAGCTACAAATTCCATAGTTTTCAGGAGAGGGGAGGGCAGGAAGATCATTGCTCATGAAAAACAAAAATGGCTGTCACGTACAGGTTCCTTGTCTCTATTTTGCACAATCATTACAAAGTCCATTATAGTTAGATGTGTTTTTCAACATTACTTTCCTAATTTTTCCATGGTGTTTCCCACTCTGTTTCAGAAACATGATGTGTGCAAAATCATAAAATACAACTGCTCAGCTGTCAATGCTCCACTTCAAGGTATTTGTGTTCAGATCTCTTCATCCCATTTTTACTGTTGAGTATCTTCATTAAGGATGAGGTTCTAAATTTTGCTTGTTTGGAGGTTTGACAACTAGCCAAACTGAATGGGTGTTCAGCTGGATCAAACCTCCAGTATTACTACAATATTTGTTCAAAGACATCTCCCAACAGCATACGCCCCTTTGTTTAACTGTCATTCTTGGCAAAGAAGTGATTTAATCAGACATGTCAAGGAGTCTGCACTTTTTTCTTTCATTGAGTTGACAGGAGTGATTCATTATGATTGACGAGGATCTGTATCACCAGATGCTGTGACTGATGATGGATTTACATTGTGAGACATTGAGGGTTTTTGTTTTTTAAAGACTTGTAAAAAAATATGTGTCTTTGATATTTACATTTTTGTAAATGAGTAATGGTACTATGTATCGCTAATTAATTCACATTGGAAGGAGGTATCTGGGGGCCTTCATATTTTCAAAAAAGGCTTCTAGACTCTAAAAAGCCCCTACCTAAAGATGCCAAAAGCCACAAGGCCAGGGTTGTAGGGAAAAGGCTCTTGTCCTCATCAATATAGGGGACAATTTCCCTTGCCTTTGAGGGAACCCCATGTCCTTTGTTTTTGTATGGGTTCCCCATTAACATTAAATCCCACATACACTCGGCTCATCACTAATCCTCATACAATTTCCTAAAAGCAAAAGGTATTTTGCTTAAAAGTAAAATACTGCAAGAAAAATGTAAATTTACATTAATCATATGAACTCACTGGAAAAGTAGTTAAAGCCTTCCCCCATGCTTTTTGCACCAAGCATGTCCAAACAAACCAATTACTTCACTAAAGCCACTCATAGATGATTTGAATCTCAGCCGGTTCAGCAGGAACTCAAATCATCTATGGGCAGGCTGATTGTACTGAATTTGATTGTTGTATGACTTGTACAACCAGCCTGTTGGATTTTTCATATGATTGTCAGTGGCTTTAGCAGCTAGGAATAATATTTGTGTTCTCCCTGCAGGAACGGGAAGGATCCCCCTATCAACATTGATAGGAGAATCAAGCGATTTTATTTTCTGCAATGCGGTTCACCCCCCCCCCCTTTCCCTGGCAAGGCATCTTCCACATGTTGAGGGCATGTGGCCTGTTACAGTTTGGGGGGGGGGGGGGGCAGAGGATGGGCACTCTGGAAATCCAGGCTTCATGTTAATATAAGGGTTTAATATGTATTTTTGGGGACCTCATGTTTGTTTTTGCTTTTTTGCATGGGGTGTGCCCTTAAATGCTATACCAGACCAGAAGTTCTAGCATGCTTTCTGAAAGGGGAGGGAAGTTGGAACCTTATGGGTAAAATAATTGGCAGGACTATTTCCAAACAATTTCCAAACTTAACAATTCGATGGCAAACTTTTGTCTCATCACTAGAGAAGAGGCATGATTCAGTAGTTTGGCAACAAAAAAAAAAAAAAAAAACTGGGCAAGGCTGACACCATTTAGTCCACAAAACACAACAAAACCTAAGAGTAGACTACATTTCTAACACATTAACTGGTATATTTTTTAATTAAGTCCTTAAAGGGATAAAACATAGGGAAAGATGTATTGAAAGGTTGTACTACATGGGTTTTTTCCATCTGGCATAGGGCTCATGTACACTGCAGCTGATAAACTCACGTTTAGGAGCTGTTCAGCGTTTTTTTCAGCAGCCCCTGAACTCACCCTAATGTTTTCCTATGTGTCCATGTACACATCTTCATCTACAGGCAGTTGAGTTTATAGTTGTTTTTTTGAACGCAGAAAACTTACATTCAGCAGTAGATTTTATCAGCTTTTCAAACGCAAACCGCTTGTAAACGTATGTAAACGTGGCTAAACGCGGCTAACCACACTTACAGGCACTTGCATTTGAAATTTTTTTTAAAATCTTCCATTACCAGATAATGTCGAGAGCCTTTTTTCATCATGAAAAATGCATGCAAAGTGGTTTCCCTTACTCAAATGGACCTGGCACACCATATTTTGAGGTTTTGCATTTAAACAAATATGTTAGACACTGCTGCAATAATTTCTGCACCGAAATGAGCTGGAACACATCCAAACACCACAGAAAAAAAAAAAAAAAAAGAAAGCTAACCTCAACAAATACTGCTCTCTCTGCTTCTGCTCTCTCTATTACTCTCAAAATGTCAGAAATAGTTAATATCTTACTGCTTTTCAGTGCTTTTTGGGAATTTTGGAAGGTCTCCTGAGATTATCTTAAAACAAATGCTTCTAAATGAAAATGCTCATAGACGCGCATAAACGCAGTATGCAATCACGGCTAAACAGACGTTTTTTAATCTACATTTTCCAACAGTCAGTTTCCATCATTCAGAAGTGTCCCATGTACATGAGCCCATACACTTAAAGCAAGTTTCAAGCTACAAACTGAACTTTCCAAATTAACAGATCTTAATGTACACTTTTTTCAGATAAGCATTTAAGCATACAGTAGTTCAAATATATCCTCACTCACCCTTCAGCTGAATGTTTAACATACTTCATCATATAAGCAAAGTAGATTTGTCTTTCATAAATGTTATATCCTTTTACCACAATACAACAATACCACAATATAACTGAAGTTGAAGTTGAACTTACATGTCGACAGCTACTGCATTAGGACAATGCTCTCCTTTTAAACTGAAACCTTATTTTTAGTGAGAAAACTGAGTCATTTGAGTGTTTATCATACCTTGTCCTTTCTCAAAGTCCTTAAAAAATTTTTTTCTTCTAAGCACATCATTTATTGATTAAAGTACAGGTATCCCTTACATAACATCCGAGTTATGTTCCGGGAGCCGGTCGTTAAACAAGTTTGGTTGTTACACAAGCAATTGTATTTAGTATGTACATTACAATATTCAGAACAAAGCAATGGAAAAAGGAAACTCCAACTTGATGACTTTTCTTTTATTTGCAAGTATGGTACCACCTGGGCTGAACATCAGAGAAACAGCAATGCCTAGGGTGGCTAAGAATGGCAGGGAACACCATGCATATACTGTACAGTACTGTCCATACAGTACAGTACATACTGAAGACATTACAGTACTCACCGAAAAATCTGTGGAATTTGTAGAGTAGAAAAAGCCACTAAAGAAGCCACTATAGACTGCACAGAAGCCACCATAGGCCAGAAAAGACACCCTAGGCCACAAACAAGCCACCATAGGCGCTTCACAAGAAGATCCACCATAGGCAGAACTTCCACTTAGTTTCTCCGTCATAAGTCCCCCAGCAGGGTTGCAAGTCTGAACAGTGGGTCGTAAGTCGGAAGGCAAGTCATATGTCCGAGCCGAAAGAAAAGTGCAAAAATTCATTAGACGGGTAGGTAGTTAAGGGAGGGATACAGTACCTGTAAACACAACCTCACCCTATTTATTAGGCTTAGCTAACATTCACTTTGAAAACAGTTTCTACTAAATCAACAATAACCTTAACTAGAATCCAGCTTTGTGCAGACTGGGAAATGCAATGAATCCATTGTGCTACCTATGTTCAGGGCACCAGACAATCTGATCCAGATGTGCCTGAATGGGGATTCGCTACATGCAGGCTACAGGCTTCCCCCTCTGAATACCTCATTCCGCACTCTTCATTGCCTATCTGAGAAAAAAATATATGTCCCCAGATGCTTCATACTACTTCCATGTGTTCCTTTCTGAATTCCCTGTGATCTTGTGACTTGTCTTTTGTGTATCAGGATTTCTGCCCTGGGACTGCGCCAGAGCAGTGGGAGTCCCTCTCTGCGGGAGTGAGGCAGAGATACGAGGCTGAGAGTGGCAGAGGGGGCTGGTGAGGTATACCGCCCGAGAAAGCTGCAAGGCAGAGAGATGGATAACGGTCCTTAAAGCCTGGGGAGAGACAGAGTGCCTTCCATAGCCTACAAAAATATAAAACTTTTCTTTTCCCCAAATAATAAATATATCCACCTATCCCACCATACAAAAAAGTGTCCAAAATATCAAAATAGTGTCCAAAATGTCTAAATTATCGAAATTAATCTCCACACATGTAAACCATTAAATTCTTTCTTCTTCAAACTTGCAAATCCTGATGACAATAAACCTCGAAAGAAAAAAACTCAACATAGTGTCATGCCTTTTAAATAATAAAACACACGTGCCACTCTCTGTGCAACATGCAAAATCTTTATACACGTGTATACTCTATGGGTGAGTATCTATATACATGCAAATAATAAATATATCAATGAAGGACACTCACATAAAGTGTCAGCTACATAATAAGTGAAACAAAACTAAAAATTGTCACTGCAAAAAATGTGTATCACCACACTCTGTAAACATAAGTGTACACCTTAGACCCAAGCCAGCAATCTCCACCTCATGTGCTGATGGATAATTACCCTATGTAGGAAATGACACCACTCTGGGTTACTATCTCATCATTCAGGTTTCAGGCTTCATCCAATGTTAGGGTTATTCCTCCATTTCCCTCATGAGAAAATCCACAATTACCAATGGTAGATAAAACACAGTCTTCCTTTATTTAGCAACTTACATTAAGATATGGGTGAAGCAGCTCCTCCTCACAGGGATACAGATACAGACAAGTTTAGGGAAACATTGGCCGCATGTTCCCACTTCCAAGATGGCCGCGATCGCACTTCCAGTCAGCGTCGATACGTCTGACGTCACGTGGCACTGGCGCGTTTCGTCACTTCCTATGACTTTTTCAGACCCTTCACCCATATCTTAATGTAAGTTGCTAAATAAAGGAAGACTGTGTTTTATCTACCATTGGTAATTGTGAATTTGGACATGGGATTCCTCAATCATTATCCAACAGTTTTATGACTATCAGCTCAAGCATGACTGCCTCTGCTAGTGTTGTCTCCCCCCCCCAGACTTTGCTTTTGCTGTATCTTATCTCTGTTTTTTTTTTTTCCATCCCCTACATCTCTTCCAACATTCTGCTAAATCTTTGTTTCAGTACTGCTTAGACCTGAAGAAGGGGACATTCCCCGAAAGCTTGTCCTCAAAATTGTATGTTAGTGCAAATAAATAAAGTATCACGGACAGTACTCAATTGTTCCTGTCGCAAATGCACTAATACGGCTACAATCACCTTAGACAGGTTTAAAAAGGAATGGGAATAACTGTTTGGACAGGGTTAACTATTGAGTAGGGGGGGATAGGGAGGGGTAGACTTAGGGTTAAAAAAGTCTAGTTGGACTGTTGATGCCATGATAAATTGTTTATTGTTATACCTGGTATTGAAATAAAATTTAATAAAATATATTAATGACAAAAAAAAGATAATGACAGCAGACCCATTTTGCAAATATATACACTATATTACCAATAGTATTGGGACATGTGCCTTTACACATGAACGTTAATGGAATCCCAGTCTTAGTCTGTAGGGTTCAATATTGAGTTGTCCCACCCTTTGCAGCTATAACAGCTTCAACTGTTCTGGGAAGGCTGTCCACAAGGTTTGAGAGTGTGTCTATGTGAATGTTTTACTATTCTTCCAGAAGCTCATGTTGGAACAGGAAGGGGCCATCTCCAAACTGTTCCCACAATGTTGGGAGCATGAAATTGTCCAACATGTCTTGGTATGCTGACCCCTTAAGAGTTACATTAACTGGAACTAAGGGGCCAAGCCCAACCCCTGAAAAACACCCCCCCACACCATAATCTCCCCTCCACCAAACTTTACACTTGGCACAATGCAGGCATGCAAGTACCATTCTACGCAACTGCATCCGACACTTTTCATTGCACTTAGTGATGAAAGGCTTGGATGCAGCTGCTTGGCCATAGAAACCCATTCTATGAAGCTCCCTATGCACTGTTGTTGTGCTAATCTGAAGGCCACATGAAGTTTGTAGGTCTTTAGCTATTGATTCTGCAGACAGTTGGCGACTTCTGCTCACTGTGCGCTTCAGCATGTACTGACCCCGCTCTGTCATTTTACGTGGCCAAGTTGCTGTTGTTCCCAGTTGCTTCCACTTTGTTGCAATACCACTAAGAGTTGATCATGGAATATTTACTAGTAAGAAAATGTCATGGATGGACTTATTGCACAGGTGGCAACCTATCACAGTACCACGCTTGGATTTACTAAGCTCCTGAGAGTGACCCATTCTTTCACAAATGTTTGTAGAAGCAGTCTGCATGCCTAGGTGCTTGATTTTATCTGTGGCCATAAAAGTGATTGGAACACCTGAAAATATGAATTATATTGAAACAGCCTGAAATATGCAGTCTTATCATTTATTACTTAAAGCTTGATCAATATTAAAGAAGTCAAATTTTTAATCACACATCTAGGTGTCTGAATTGCATTAGTACTTTGAAGTTGGCCTAAATTGATATTCCTAACACTCCTATCTATTGTACTTCTTAATTTGGCTATTTTTATTTAATCAGATAATTTTTATTAGAAAAAACAAACAAGTTTCCATTTTCAGAATAACAGTTCTTGTACAAAAATGCATACAAAAGTAAAAACAATCAAAAACCATTAGAGAAATCACAGAAAAAGAACAAACAAGGACAACTGCCAAAATCACGTTCGCAGATCAAACACACACTAGATTGTCATGCAGGGCTGTACCATCAAAGTATACAATACACTGACTATATGTTTACCTGTGGAATCATGTCACACAATGTTATTAATAGCGTTGAACCGTATTGACAAGTTGAAAGAAGAAAAAGAAGAAAAAAAGGAAATACAAAAATCACTTAACCCCCTGGCTTTGTGCTGGTACGCATCACTCAGCACCATTTGGAATTTTACAGAATATTAGCCATTAAAGGACTTTATTACAATGCAAATACCTCAACCCAAGTGGAAGGGAATACAGGTAGCTTGTTCTTGATAGTGTGAGTACTTCTAACGAGGGGATTTCTCAAGTGTCATAGAAACCCGAGGGGCGATCCACCTCTCAGTAACCTATCCTTCACCAGGTGAAATGGTGCCAGGCCTGAAGTATCCAACCAGGCATACAATAGTTTCATAAATTTACCTGCAGTTCCCTTATGTTGGTAAACTAGTTTTTCCCTGTGTAACATATAATTGACTGCCTTGATCCAACAAGCCATAGATGGGGGGGAGGGGTGTCAGAAACAACCATTTTTGTGCTATGAGCTTCCTAGCCATCAATAAAAGATGAGTTATAACTGTGTAAGTGAGGGGTTCAACTGTCTCCTCATCTAACCACCCCAGCAGACAGAGTTTAGGATCTACAGGGAGAGCAAGAGTGAAAAATGTATTAATCACCTTCATTACAGATGTCCAATAGCGCACCAATTTAAGGCATTTAAGGCATTTCCACAGCATATGTAATAGGGTTCCGTTTTCTATAGCACAACATGGGCAAAGGGGGATGTCCCTCCTGTGACAATCAAATAATCTCTGAGGGGTGCGATGGACAATCAAAGCTGGATAAGCTTTTGTGATGAAGACACAGATGCCAATAAAATATTAGAAAGAATTGTGGACAACTCTTCATCACAAATATACTCAAAATCTCTGGACTACTGCAGTCTACAATTAAGAGACATAGCCCTGGATGCCCATTGGATCAATGCTCTATATATTGAGGAGATTTGTCCCTTTTTGGTTGTGGAGCACACTAGTCGACTAAGAAGAATAGGGTTAACAAGGACCCACTATGAAGCCCTGGCTTGTGCAAAGATGGCATGTCTAAGTTGTAGGTATTGAAAAAGATGGAGTTAGGCAAACCAAACTTCACCCTTAAAGTTTGAAAGTCTTTCATCAATTGCCCATGGTACAGCTGAGAGACATATTTAAGACTCATAGCTATCCACGGATTTGCAGGTTGAGATAAAGCCTACGAATATTGATTGCTGTAGATCTGTTTGAAATGAAACCAGACTGATCTGGTTGAATAAGCGTAGAGATAACCTTACTCAGTCTGGTCGCCAGTACCTTAGTAATAATTTTGAAGTCTGAGGTCAATAGCGATATGAGCTTGTAGGACTCTGCTAATGTTGGGTCCTTCCCCGGCTTCAAATACGACTATTATTGCCTCATACATTGAGGTGGGGAGGGAGTTCTGTTCCAATGCCACTTGGAGTATTTTAAGTAGTTCAGGTAGAAGTATTCCACCAAAAGATTTGTAAATTTCTATTGGCAGCCCATCTCCACCAGGAGTTTTGTAATTGGGATATGAAGCTACAGCCACCTGCATTAAGCTTTTGCTTTTGTTGAATAAAAAAACTCCCGCATGCCAGAGTCACCAGAGGACACTTCGGCAGAGTAGAGCATTTCATAAAAAGATCTAAAGCCTTGTAAGATGGAGGGGGTATCTGTGACCAACTGCGTTGAGGACAGTTTTAAAGAAGAGATATGAGAAGACAGTTGTTGAGCTTTTGTAATCATTGCCAGCATATGACCCGTCTTTTCCCCCGCCTCAAAAAAGGTCTGAGAAGAAAAAAAACATTTATTTTCAGCATGCTGAAGTTGGCCATGCGCAAAAACAGTTGTGCCTGCAACCACTCCCTCTCTGTATCAGGGTTGGTATTGCTAAGATAGGCTTGTTCTGCCTTAGTTACAGATTGGCTGGCCTCAACCTCCCAATGTCTGGAATTAGCCTTAATTCTGGAAATTTCTATGATACACATGCCTCTAATATATGCTTTCAAAGCATCCCAAACAATCATAGGAGATGTTGAGTGTCTGTTATCAAGTAGAAAGCCCTGTAATTGTTTATGCATGAAGTCCAAATCAGTAAAGAGAGTTTTCCAGAATGGATTGAGCTTCCACAATGTAAATGTAGGGGTCCTTTTCAGTGATAAGGATATACGCATTGGGGAATGATCAGATAGGTCCCTGTCTAAATAGGTTACCTGAGGTGTATACTGCAGAATCAAATAGGAACCCAATGCTAAATATATACAAGAGAACAAGGAGTGGGAGCTTGAGTAACATGGAAATTGAGCATCTAGACGGTGGAGGGATTGCCACAAGTCCCAGAGTCCAATTTCCTTTATGTGGCGGGCAAAATGAGTATTTTGTCTAGGGTCAAGTGGAGAGAATTTTTTAAAGAGATCTAAGGAAGTATCCAAAACTGTATTAAAGTCCCCCATTACCAATAATGGTATTTGTGGATGGGTGGCTAAAAACTGAAACAGACATCTCACCATCTCCATATGAAATGGTGGAGGTACATACATATTTGCAAGCACACATAAATGAGAGTTCCAATTGCATGACAGAAATATATAACAACCCAACGGATCTATTTTGGATGAGATAACCGTGAAAGGTATTCCTCTGTCACGCCCCTAGTGTAATGAGAGTGTGCAGCATGGAACTGAAGGGGGAATTTAGAGTGTTTCAAAAGATGAAGAGTATCCAAAGTCATATGAGTCTCCTGAAGGCATTCAATAGAAGGGTCTTGATAGCTGAGGAATGTGAAGACAGACGTTCTCATCTTTGGGTCATGCAGGCAGCAGACATTCCAAGAAAGGATAGTATCCTTTTGATTAGTCATAGTTATAAAGGAAGTTATAAAAGATAGGAGTGTGAGTCCTTAGGGGTTGTGTACCATGTCCCAAGGAAGTGTTGGGTGGGATATCACCAGTACAATATGTACAATTACAGGGAACACCCAAAGAAGATGGTCTTCCTCCCACAGTCCAGTAGGCGATAGTTGGCGTAGGATGTTTTCCGGTCCAGAGACAGCATAGCAAGTGAAAAAATTTAAAAAATACCAATTTAGGCTCAAACACGGGCAAACCTGAGTCAATTCAAAAACACCCCGCAGGGTAGCAGAGGGGGTAAGCAAAAGGGCTATAGCCGATATTCCAAAGGGTGTATTACTAAAGCAAAGCAGGTGATCTACTCATCCCTGAACTCCACTTTCAAACCAAGGGAGAGACAAGGATAAATTTGAGTTGTGAATACCAGGCAATGGATAAGTCATACTGGAGTTGGACGGAAGTGCCTTTCATTCCTATCCAGCCAGGTATATACTGCTGCAGGGGAGTGAAACAATTGTATGGAGCCATCTGTTATCACTCGTAGTTTCGCAAGATAAAGCATGGAGTAAGACACTTGGATCACAAGTATGCGATGTTTGACATCAGTAAATCTGGCTTGCTTACGCTGGATTTCAGCTGAGAAATCTGGAAATATAGATATTTTTGCTCCTTGTATCTCCATGGCTGTTTGTTGTCTGGCAAGACAGAGGATGACATCTCTATCCTTGTAATGTAAAAGTGTCAGTATAAAAGGTCTGTCAGGGCCCCACGGTGGAGGGGGATGGGGTGAGACCCTATGGGCTCTTTCTACAGAGAAAAAGGTGTTAGATTATCTTTGCCGAATGTATTAAGTAACCAAGTCTCATTAAATTTCACAGGATTCTTTCCCTCAGCTTTCTGAGGCAAGCCTACCAGGTGAAGGTTGCTCATGCGTAGGCAATTTTCCATGTCCTCTGGCCAGGTGCTCATATGTTTTAATAGTGTTAGAATGTACATCATGTTGCAATGGAAGGAGTTCATCCTCCAAAGCGCTCACCCTGCCTTCAATGGCAGTTGCCCTCTCTCATCTTTTGCATATCATGGTGGATAAATAAAATATCCTCTTTCAATGCGTTTAAGTTCCACAGTAAGCTGTGTTAGCTATGTGCTATAAGTGTGGACTGCTGTTAATATTTCTTTCAGCGATGCTTCTGGGGGTTCAGGAACCTCTGCATGGCTGTCAGAGTGGGAAAGAGGAGAGCAGGTACTCACTGTGCAGGAAGCCAGAGAGGGCATTGCAGAGGCCTGAGGGAGCTGCATCGAAAGTCCCGAAGAAGGAGGCCGCTGTGCTCCTGAGCGAGAAAGAGGCGGGGGAGATTTTTCCCTGCAGGAGTGAGCAAACTTGCCGAGTTTAGCCGCTGCTTCCTTCTGGCAGTCTTTAGCTGAGCACTGAGGGAGCGGGTCCCATCCACCTCTACCTTCTTCCTTGTCATGTTCTTAGCACTCCGGAGTAATAGTGGTGGATACAGGCTGTGTTGCCAGTGACCCAGATTGGTGTAGCTAGAATGGAAGTCTCAAGACAGGGTAAATGTCAAGATTTTAGCGGAGCTGTGCAGGACCTTACCGCTCACATGGATGGCTAAGCCATGCCCCTTAATTTGGCTATTTGACATATCACATGTTTTGTATGGCACCAACCACTCTCTCCCTAGCTGAATTACATGGTGCTACACAAGGGTGAAGTGCTCCCATACTCCAATACCTCACTCTGACTTGGGCCCACTCAAAATGTTATTATATGGGTATTAGTTCCACCCATGACACCAATACAGGAAGGGTTTCTGTAAAAGGGGACCTAGCACCTGCTTACAATCTTCCCCTTTCCAAATCATAATACCAACAGAGCCACCTACCAGCAGGCAATCTAACTGCACCTGCCAACAAACATTCTATTATTACAAATATACCACAGGTTCACAGTGTTCACACAACACCCTCAGCCTGAAGAAGGAGCATGCATGCTCTGAACACGTGCCACGCCCACTGCTATGTACCTGATGTGCTGACATCATGCCCGACGCCCACAGAGCCTCTGGATTATCCAGGAAGTGCTGGAAGCCACTGGATCATTCTACTAGTGTGTCTCCTAGTGTCAAGCGGCCATGGCCAGAGGTACCTACAGCAGATAGCAGCTTTCTTTGCTGAACGTCTGTTTTTACTTCTTATTTTGTAAGTGTGCAATTTGTTGCTGGTCAGAAATAAATCCATTGTGCTACACTCAGGTCGGAGCTGCTTCTCTCCTTATGCAGATATTTAAATATATTGCCCTTGCAACCCCCTCCACAGGCTCAACATGCAAGTTATTACTACACACCAGGGGGCCAGAAGTGTGGGCAGAAAAACTCAGCTGCTGGCTCCTGCCTCTCATTTCTGACTATCAGACCTGCAGGTCAGAGCTCAGGAGGCGTTTCTGAGCACTTTCATTAGCTTTGTGCTGCAGGTCTGATAGACAGTGGAATAGAAAAAATGGTGGTCGGGCACAGAGGGTGTTAGGACCCGAGGCACAAAGCACACAAATAAGCCACATGCCAAATGTTGGTTTTCTACCTCCATACACAGATAAGTAATGTGTTTTGTTATTAGATGAGTGTTTGTGAATAAATAGGGTTTTTTGGGGGGCCTAAGCTCACTTCTGTTTCTTGACCCTTAACAATTATACAATCTGACTGTACAATCTTGTTTAGTTCTGCTAACAACTATGAAATTTAAGGGACTGCACAATTGGATACAAAGGGAATGGACTGTTTAGGCTTGACCTCCCATTACATGCTTTTGATGAATTTCAAAGAGATTGTACACCGATTGTACTACAAAACTGTAATGTATACAATCATCCTTAAGCAGACATTGTTTAGTGTGAGGACCTTATCTATCTTGCACATTGATGTTTGCTAGTCTGAAGTCTTGAAGTTATTTTTGTGCCATACTGTAAAAATTCTTTATAATTTATTTTTCATAGGAATCTTATAGGAGCCTCTGGACAACAGAACATGCTAGAACTATAGAAATATTACAGCTTTATAAAAAAACAAAAAAAAAACCCAAAACAAAACATGATATTGTTAAAAATATTTTTATAAGACACGGCAACATTCTTTTTTTTAGCATCTATAGCAAGTGAACCAGATTTTAATAAGATTCTGTCAATGAGTAGATTGACAAACAGAATATTCTATAAAGTCTGTTGAACATCCCTAAATTTCAGAATCATGAGATAAAAACATTGGATAATCTGCTCCTTCATTATTGTCTAGCTCACGGCAAAAATCTTTAATTTATTTTAAAAGAGAAACACAGTAGAATAACAAGGAATACTCTCTTTCTATTAATCTCTTCAAAGGTCTGTTTGAGCATTATGATTTTTGTTCATTTTGCAAAGGCAACTGCGTTTATTTGCCATAAAATAAAACTGAGTGAAAGTAAGAAGTCTCACTTTTGTAGTGCCTATTGTTAACATTTAGGGACAATTTATACCTAGGCACACACACTTTATGGTAATGCCAATACACAGGTGCGAATGTGTCCTTATAGTTTCCCTTTAAAGAAAAAATGTACCATGCACATATCATCTTTTTATTTTCCCCCTAGGAAACAAAGTGCATGTAGCAAGTGCGTGTAGATGCTGTTGATCTGCAGCCAGAATGGTTCACAGCGTCCCCTGCTCTCCAACATCCAACCTTGATGATCTGAAGAAGATGGATAACTAATTAGATCAATGGTGTTTGTGTCTTCATCAAAACACATTCAGAGGCGTGGGGGTGACATTTCAGAGAGACTGCCTGGAGAACATCCATAGACACACTCACAGCAGAGGGGGGCAGTAGCAAATGAGCCCTGCCTGAGCAATAGTAATAAGCAGTCAATAGTCATGCAAAGGGAGGGGGCATGTGAGTGCTCACCTCTGTCTCCCACATGCAGAGGCCTTTCAGAAGCACATGACTGTCATTAATCCACAACATGAGTATATACAGATTGCATATAGAGAATTTTAATTGTGTATGTATAGCCACAACTGTCTATTT
Source organism: Staurois parvus (assembly GCF_062004578.1). Lineage (NCBI taxonomy): Eukaryota > Metazoa > Chordata > Amphibia > Anura > Ranidae > Staurois > Staurois parvus. Next base: position 500,969 of record NW_028318882.1, read on the forward strand.
GTATGTGTGTTAAAGAATGAGTAGAGATACATTATTACTCATTATGGCTCACCCCTATCCCCCCAAAAAACAAAAAAAAACCCTGCAAATAAAGAAGACCACACAAAAAAACAGTCTAAAAGGGAAATAATGCCCCATGGTGTTGCTCTAGCATCAGTCATGTTGTCTACTGTTCTAGATCCAGCGTCCACGACGACATGATGCACAACAGTACCTCGTTGCACTACTGCTTCTACATGACAGTCATGACAGTGATAATCCCAGCTGTTGTTCATAAACAATCTAGCCTGTGATCATGGGCAATGCCCTCCACCAATATATGGTCAGGACAAAGAATAGGCGCAAACTATTGCCTATGATCCCTAGCTGATTTACTTACAAACAACACTCATGATTTTCATAAACTGGCCTAATCTGCACAGTTTATTTGGCATTTTGCACCCTAATTGTACAGGGCCACAGACAGTAATTGTCAGTTATGATTGTGACATCACTATACCATGTGGTACATTTTAGCAAATTGAGAGACAATATTCCATTGCAGTACAATTGTTAATTGAAGCTGTTTGTGCAATTGTACTGCATAGTGTATGGCCAACTTATATTATATAAGTATATAAAAGTTTTTCAAGGTATAGTATGTACCACATAACACTGAAAAAGCCAATAAAATACACACTAATTATTTAGAATGTACAACTTCCATGTACAACAATTTATCCACTTGGGCTCTTGAAGATTTTACCACTTTCAAGACCAAGCTATTATTTGCTATTTAGCACTGAGCTATTTCAACTGGTAATTGTGCTGTCATGCAACGCTGTACCCAAATGAAATTTCTATCTTTTTTTTTTCACATACATAGAGCTTTTTTTGGGTGGTATTTGATCACCACTGGGATTTTTATTTTTTATTATATAAATGAAAAAAGACCAAACATTTTAGTCTTACAATATTTTTTACTTCTATAAAACAATATTTTGTACTTCTATAAAACATATCCAAAAAAACCTTAAAAAATAAAATTTATTCATAAACTTAGGCCAAATCGTATTCTGATACATGTCTTTGGAAAAAAAAAAAATCCCAATAAGTGTATACTAATTGGTTTGCATGAAAGCTATAGCGTCTAAAAAACACTGGTATATTTACTGGAATTTTTTTTTATACCAGTAATGGCAGTGATCATTGACTTAGGCCGGCCATACATGGGTCAAAATTAGACCGATTTTTCGTCCAAAAATCAGACCTAAGAAATAATCACCCAATTTTTGCTCTGTTAGTGGGTCAATGACACTGGCCTATTTTCGTGGTTCCTCCCCTTTTTGGTGATCGGCATGTTGGAAAAATCATGAAAAACGACCGATTTTTGTCTCAATGATGGTCAAACTGATGATCGTTTTTCCGAAAAGAATATGCGCATGAGCCATGACCGGGAAGGAACAGAAGTTTCGCCTGTTATATGGGGTGAATTTTTTGACTTGGTCGGCCGATTTTCGAAATCATTGATAGCACCATCGGTTTACCAAGCAAACAATGTTTTCGATTTTCGGATGAAAAATTGTTTGGGGTTCGAACCATGTATGGCCTGCATTACTACAGTAGTGAGGTGGACAATCTGACACTGACATTTTGTGGGAACTGACTAACTGCCACTGACATCTCCAGCGATACTAATACAGTGCTCAGTGCTCGTAATATACACTGTCACTGTACTATTGGTACTGTCTGAGAAGGGGTTAACATTTAGGGGCAAAAAAAGGGTTAGTGGTGTGTATGGGGGTACAGTGTGGTACCAATGCTGTGGGAAAGCTCTCTCTATTTCAGGTGCATGTACATTGTCTCAGTCCTCTGATATCCTTTAGGCCTTGCTGTCCTCCTCAGACTGGGGTATCCAAAAGCACTACATGTAAATGAAAGAAAAAAGCGCACACCAGACTCATGCATTAACCAAGACACAATTTATTTCCAAAATAAAAATAGATAATATACTCAAAAGTTGTTAATAACAACAGGCATGTCATAAATCTCCAGAAGAAATGACCATAACCAATGTGTATATCTCCCGATGGACTGGCAAGATGAAACAATGTGATGCAGATGATGATAAAAATATTACCTGTTTTTATTTTAGAAATAAATGGTGTCTTGGTTAATTCACAAGGCTGGTGCACCTTCTTTTGTTCTTTGGCAATTGGGAGTATTCAGTTTCAACACAGGAGAGTACTTGCTACAAGTGTGTTAAAAAAATTCAAAAATGAAGTTCAGCTTTTATGTATTTATATTATTTACTTTATTAAATACAACCTCAAACAAAAGAATTGAAAGGCAAAGATAAATTTAAATAAAATTACCTGGCTGAAAAAAAAAATTATCAACATGCCATTTGACCATGGTCTCTCAAGAGACCTTGTTTTCATTTTCCCTTGTTGTTAGGTTGCCAAAGTCACTGCCTGCATGAGGTGGACACTGCATTGCAGGTAATGGTTCCCTTCCACCTTACCAGAACACACACATAATAGAAAGTGCCCCCCACCTAGTATATCAACACTGAAGGCAGTCATTTTTTTTCCTCTACCCGGTACATAGACAATGCATGCAACAGTCCACTCCCCTTCCACAGTATACAGGCACTTCCCTCTGCCCATATAGAGACATTGCAGGCAGTGATTCCTGTTCTCTCACCCAGTTAATGGACATTGCAAGCAGTGATTCACTTTCACCCACTCAGTATACAGACATTGGAGACGGTTGTTCCCCATTCCACTCATTATGCCACTGACTACATAGACATCAGAGGCAGTTTGTTCCCCTTCACTCAATCAGTATGCAGACATTTCAGGCAGTGGTTCAATTTCCCCCACCCACTATGCATATTTTGGAGTGTGTTGGAATGTCACCCAGTAAGGGCCTACAAGCCATAAAAGTAAAACTCTAACTCACTGTTCTATATAACACTTTCAAGCCAGAAGCTCATTGGCAATGTAACCCCATACACACACTTACAGAAGGTCCATGTTCCATCTCTTCAGTGGGTGGGCAGGTCTGTTCCTAGCTGCCTCAAAATATGGACTCTGTAACATTTTGAACAAATAACGCCAAGCATTTTTTAAACTCCACTAGCCCTATCATATCTTCACTTGACACAATAATCTATAGTTCACAATCTCAACTCTGTGCCCTTAGTTTATTTTGCCTCTTTGGCACACAGTGAGGCCACTGTACTTCTGATTCACAAGGCCTTGCAAAACCTGACCCCAAGCTTGGCCCCTAGGTCCAAGATGGAGGCTGCGCTACTAAGTGGAGAACATCAAATACAGAGTTCACCTGCCACCATTGCATGCTTCCACTGCTGGTTAGCTGTAAATCATTCTCCACACCTGTACTCCACAACCATAAAGGTTTAATTGAACACTCATGGACTCCTAACCACAAGGATTAACTTGGTTACACTTGTAATTGTCTCTGCTTGACCGAGAGGGTTAATATGGCTTCACTCCCAATATTATGCTCTTTCCATACACCCTAGTTCAGGGGTCTGCAACCTTTAAGACATAAAGAGCCACTTGGACCCATTTCCGAGAGGGAAAAAAAGACTGGGAGCCGCAAAACCATTGCAACATTTAAAACAAATCCGACACTGCATATATTGCAAAAAACGCTCTGGTCATGAAGGGGGTTTAAGGGCCCAGTAAGCAAAGGGTTAATCAGGGCCACAGTGTATCGTCATAATCACAATCATAGCCTTAGGTCAGTGGTGGGCAACCTTTTTTTTCGACTGAGCCAAATCTCGCCAAAACCACGATTGAAATTTATTTTGAGAGAAACATTTTTAAAACTGAAAATACATCCCCCATATAGTAATTCATCCCCCATAGTAATTCATCCCCCATAGTAATTCATCCCCCATATAGTAATTCATCCCGCATATAGTAATTCATCCCCCATAGTAATTCATCCCCCCTATAGTAATTCATCCCCCCTATAGTAATTCATCCCCCCTATAGTAATTCATCCCCCCTATAGTAATTCATCCCCCATATTGTGTGAATTCACTTACCTTTGCTCCACGCGTTCCTCTCGCTGGGTTCCCGCGCCGTTCTGGTCTTCAGGGCGGACTGTGAGAGGAGAGGAGTTCGTCACGCTGCCCCGCCTACATCCGGGCTGCCCCGCCTACATCCTGACAGCCAATGTTTGCCAGCGGGCGCCCGGCACACAGAAGATCTACATTAAAAGAGCCGCGGCTTGCCGACCCTATTGCCTGTCACCTGGTGGGCAGTGTGCTCCGGAGCCGCAGGAAAGGTGAAAAAGAGCCGCATGCGGCTCCGGAGCCACGGGTTGCCGACACCCGCCCTAGTTACACCTTGTTCATTTTCTTTTGCCCCAGTAAAATGACTCAGACTCTTATCTTAGTAATGATCATTCTTTTGCTTAGTAAATCTATACATTAACACTGGTAAAACCACATAAGAATCAAAATGTCATCCTCATACATGTGCGCTCACATTATCTGTAATTCATTGCAATCTCTGACTATGCTGGTTTTAGTTACATCGATTTTAGTGATGCTTAAAGGCAATGGTGCATAAATGCATAGTACCACCCATATCTCAAGATGCAATGGATCCCATTGCAGAGTGTTGCAGCCGGGAGAATAACTATATGACAATACAGGTCCTCAATGTCTGCTTTCCACCTTGGGCTCCCCAACATAAGGTCTACTCCCTTCCATGTATGCCCAACGCATGGGGCGGTGACATACCTGCAGGGGAAACTGTCACAATTTTCCAGACCCCTCTAAAGCCACAGTACACATAGGCATAATAAACACACACACCCACAACATAAAGTAAGCACCTGCATACAAGTGGTTACCCTTCCAGCACCTAGTATGCAAACATTGCAGTCAGTGGGTCCCCTGTCAGCACCTAGTACACAGTCATTTCAAGCAGTTGTTTATGTCACCCTTCCCAGTACACAGACTAGCAGCCAGTAATTTATGTCCCCCATCAAGCATCAAACAACACACATGTCCAGTACTCACGGAAAGGTCCCGATCTCCTCTTTCGATCTGGACCTTTCCCAATCATGTGACCGCCGTGACGGCATGTCACGGCGGTCACATGACCCTAAACCCCATCCCGACTCCCAGCTTCTGAAACCCTTAAAGGGCCGGGAGGTGCCGGCATGAAGGGGTTAATAAAAAGTTGTGGGTTACAGAATCTAACACTAAGCAAGGAACCTGTTGTTCATGTTGTCACAAATGCTACACTCCAAAGTTTATTAGTAACAGTGTAGGGAAGATAATTTGATGCACAATCTTGCTATAGTCCCTGAGGCAATATACATAAAATAATTCATGGAACAACATTTGGAGTACCACAAAATCCTCTTTGAAAAACATACCTGTATTAAAATCAACTACAAAATCCTCAGGTACTGGTACTTGGTCTTTGCCAGGGATGCCAAATTGGTCCCAAATTACTCCCCCCTTTGTCTTTGAGGTTGTAGAGGCAATGGCACTCACTCCCACATATGGTGGGATTGCTCCATAGTACAGTCATTCTGGACCAAAGTTTTTTGTATACTTTCTAAATTATTCTCCATGACTATTCCTTGCAACCCCTCAGTAGCCATTCTTAATACTCGACCTGCAAATTTGTCTTACAGCCAATTTAAATTACTATTACAGTTTACAACTGCTGCAAAGAAAACCACAGCAAAAAGCTGGAAAACTCTTCATCTTAGTATAACCAAAACCAAAGCACGAATTACCCAGACCATGATTTATGCAAAAATCGAAGCTGGTAATCTGGACTGAGTATGCATATCTGAAAAATTATGGAGACCTTTGGTTACGCATTTCCTACCTCCTAAATTTGATGACTCCAGCCTCTTTTTGGGACCATACCCTCTTCCCCCTCCATCCCTCTTCTCTCCCCTCCTTTTCCTTTCTCAACCCTCTTTCTTTTTTTCAATTCTTCTCTCTCTCTTCTTCTGACTACAACACCTGTTTAGTAACTAATGATGAGCAGGGTAATCCCCCATACACTGTCTGATCAAGTAGTATATTATTCTTTATTTGCTACCACTCTGTCAACCAATAACACTTACCTCAAACTATTGTGCTCAGTAGGCATCTTGTATATTGATTGCAACCTCATAGATGCCCTAATCTATTATAATTTGCAATTACTGTTTCTCATCATTGTGTCACTGCATCTGTGTTCAAATGAATGCTTTTTTTCCACTTATTATGTATGCAGACTTTTATGTTATCTATTATATGTATTGTTATTGGATACTGCATAGTTTTTTACCATGTTTCTGAGAAAAAAACACATTGTTCAAATAATATTACTGAGTATTTTGGCAATAAACATATTGAAAAAAAAATATCTTTACATAATATTGCAATTGTAAGGAATGCATGGTCTGTGAACTTAAAATTGGTATTTCAGGTTTAGGCAGATATTGAGGGGCTGAATTGACAGCTTAGTGTTGATTTATCCTTTATTAGGTCAGTTTTCATAGTTTATGGTTTTTTGTAATTGAATTGATTACAGTTATCCTTAAAACACCATAATAATACAGTATGTAATAAAAAGAATAATTTTGAAATTGTTTACTGATAAAAAGCAAACAAAGAGGTTTGGAGACAGGTCAATGGACACAAAAGAGCAAGATAAGAATGAAATGGCCTAGATAACAATGAAATGGCCTAGGGCTGAGACAAATTTCACATACACAAATACAGATATACAAGAGCAAAATGTGCTCAGATTTATAGAACAGGAAAGTCTAAACACTACAAGTAAGGTGCATATAGTTACTGCATCCCTTACTATTCCATTTTAGCTTACCCTTTATTGTTACATTTTCTATGTTTAATGCTAACCTCCATATGGGGAGTATTATATCTATGCCTTTGTTCATATAGATAATGGTCTCTACATAGGGTAACTACAAACCCTGCTATCAAGTAACAAGTTGTGGCGTTTTCTAGTTTGTGGATGTCTTAGACCATTCTGATCAAGGTTGTATTTCCCAATACTAGATGCAAATAGAATTTCATATGTGCAATGAATTTGAATGATATTGAGCACTTAATTTAGATTAGGTGGTTTTAGGTTATTCTTATTCCTAACTAATGACCAAATGGCACTAATGCAAGGCACTAGCCCAGCTTAAATAGCCCGCCTGGTGCCAATGCACCATTGCGCATGCGCACTTATATGCACGATCGCGCATGCAGATTTGTTAATCGGCCACCAGCAGGGCTAACGGGTTCTGTGCCTGTGCATAGATATGCGCATTTCCTTGCAGGCCCTACTCAACAGAATCCACAGTGTATGTTTTGCCCTCTCTAATGATTGTGAGTTTTGTGGGGTAACCCCTTTTGTAGGTAATCTTGTTATATCTGAAGGCCTTTGTGATGGTGTTTAGGTTTTTGTGTTTTTGTAGTGTTTACTGAGATAGGTCTGTGTAGAATTGGAAGACCGTATAAAAAGGTGGAATTTGATCCTTAAAAGTGTAAAATAATTGTGGGCTGCCAAAAATAAATGTGCTATATTGTATCAAGCTGCTGCAAACACATGTGTTGCTCACATAAACCAGCATAAAACCAAAATTATAAATGTTGAGCTGCTAAAATATTGTCATAAACCTAAAATCAATATTCAATCTTGTTCAAAATTAACTAAAAAAAGGCTTCATAATAAATACAATAAAGCCTCCCCAACATATGCGTGGTCAGTTTTAAAAAAACTTCTTGTTAATGTGAATCTATGTGATCTATCTGTTGGTCAAGTGTTCCCACAATCCCAGTGCTGTAAATATATCATTGTGCACCACTACATGTGCTGAATAGGTGGGCTCTCACCTTAGGACATTGACATACAAATTATAATAGGTCAACCTTTCCTCTCTGGCCAGGCTTCACACCAGTCTCAGGTTCCCTCCTTCTCTGTTTAAATCTGGGCTATCAGTATCCTATGACCTCCGCTGTACCACTGTACCGCTGTACCATTCTAAATGTTAACTCAGAACTACAGAGAGGCCACCATAGTATAGTACTTATAAACCATCAAAGATGTATTAAAGTTGCACTCACATAAGTAAAATGATCACTGGCAAATCAGCAAACAACAAACACTCCCAGATCGCATCAGCATCAGTCTTCACTGCCAGCACAAGACTCCTGTGTCACCTTGCTCCTCCCCAAATGTATCGGCACTAGTTCACGTGACTTCATCAGGGGTAGCCAGGGGGGGACTCATGGGGCCCCCGGGCAATAGGGGATCATGGGGCCCCTGTGTCCTTGCCCAAACTCAAAAAAGCCTATGAAAAAGGTACCAGGGGTATCTCATGGGGCCCCCTACTGACCCCGGGCCCTAGTTTCCAAATGGTCAGTCCGCCACTGGGGGTAGCTAGGTGACATGCACAATTGGTTTATATGGACTCTGATCACAATATCTCTGCAGTCATTGTAGCTGGTAACAACACATTAATTAACTGCACACCACCATCTACTGGTGTGTGCTAGTGCAACTGTATGCTAATAGATGCATATACCTGATCTGTTTGTACAACTTGCTCATATACATTCCAATGAAAACAAAACATTAAAAAATGCAGAATAAAATTGTCATCTATATCATAGTGACCAAGGATTAATTTTTACCTGCTGTGGTAAATGGTATATTAAAATCCTTGATCTCTAATGCAATGTGTAGAAATGACAGTGGGTTTTAAGAACCAGTAAAAATCATACAGGGTAATCTCCAATAAAAAAGTTAATTAGTCCAGTTTTGAACTAATATTAAAGACCTACAAAGTAATATAAAAATATAAGATTAAAAAAATAGAATACGGAATACAAATAAAATATAAATGTAGGTGACCTTTCTGAAAGGGTATAACAGATGACTGAGAATGCATTAAAAAAAAAATGCATAAACAAATGAATAAAAAGGGGGGGGGGGATAGCAAATATGTGGGGCATTATATGTGTCAAGGAAGAGATGTCCCTATTCTGGTGCTGACATATACATCCCTCACAGGTGAACTGCATATGCCCCGTAATGTGTGTATCAGTAATCAAAAATAAAGCAGCTGGTATCAAGACTATGTTTACCTCTCTGGGACAAAGGTCTGGAGTTCCTAAATCCATCTAGATTCTTTTTGACTAAGGACTCTAATTTTGTGGCTCCCCCTTCAGTGTTTTTTGTAAGCTTCCACCCCCCAAAATTGTAATGAGGTAGAATCTTTGTTGTAGTGTGTCAAAAAATGTTTTGATAAATGGTGTTTGGTTGACCCTTTGCTGATATTTTGGATGTGTTCCTGAATTATGATTTTCAAGGGTCTCTTGGTTCTTACAGCATATTGTTTTTGACATGGGTTCTGTAGTATATACAGTGCTGCACGTGATAAAATTCTCTATTTTATATTCTTTTCCAGTAGATGCTGCTGTGAATTCCTTCCTTTTGAGTTGTTTCTTATTATTTCTTGTGCATGCATAAAAAAATCCCTTCCCATCATAAAAAGTCCATTATCTCTCACTATTTTATCTCTGATCGTCTGTGTTTTTCTGTACACAAATTGAGGCCTATCTGGTAACACTTCAAATAATTGGCCAATGTTTCTTGAATATACTCTCTATTTTCTTGTATTGGGCATCATCATCAAGTATAATGGGTGCCTTCATGTCTATCTTCTATCTTGCTTTGTTTTGTCTTCAAATAAAGATTCTCTATTCATTTGGCCCAGTTCCTTCCTCTTATGTTCTATAAATGATCTATTGTACCTTTTATCAATGAATTTCTCTCCTATTTGTTGGGCTTGCTCTTCAAACTATGTGTGGGGATTTTTCCATTTCTATCCACATCCTTGAAGTATGTCTTTGTTTCCAGTCATTCATTATCCACACTTATTTCCAAATCTAGGAAATATTTTTTTTTTATTCTCTACTTCCCAAGTTAGTTTTGTATTCTTCTGATTGTAATTCAAATTCATCAGGAAGTTTCTTCATTTTTCAGAATCACCTTACCATATAATCAGCACATCATCAATGAAACTGCTGTATATTTTGAATTCTTTTGGTCTTTTTTTGTAGATCACTTCCTCTTCCCACTGAGACATGAATAAGTTCACGCAAATTTGGCACCCATAGCTATGCTTTTTTTTTGTTGGTAATATTCTTGAGACAGTTATTCACCAGGCAATAATAAAGATATTCAAATAGGAACTTCCTCTGTGTACATTTCAAATCACTTTCTTTTAATGCCAATTTAGATGCCTCTATTGCTTCCTGGTGGTTAATAATAGTATAGAGGGATGCAACATCCGCTGTAGCCAAGATTAGATTTTTGGTATCCAATTCAATTTTCTCAAACAACTGTAGTAGATGATGTGTGTCTTGTAAATAAGCTTTTGTTCTCTGAACTACTAGTTGCAAGAGCCAGTCAATGTATTCACCCATTCTTGCTGTGACTGATTCTATTCCGTTCATGATTGGGTGACCTGGTGGATTATTTTTATCTGTGTATCTTTTGTACAGTATATATAAATTATTACCCTGGATGTTTCTGGGACTAAGTATTTGGCTTCTTTTTCAGTCAGAATTTGTTATTTTACTCCTTTCTTCACTATCGCTTCTAATTTCCTCTTATAATTCACTGTTGGATTACTTCACAATATCACATATGTTTCTTCATTGTCCAACAATCTCTTTATTTCACTTGATACATCTTATTCGACAGCACCACAATCTCTCCTCCTTTATCTGCTGGATGAATAACAATGTTCTTTCTCTTCTCCAGATTCTTTATCCCATTTCTTATGTCTAATGGGTCATATTTCCTTTTAACTGGTAATTTATGCAAATTTTCAATCACCATTTTTCTAAAGACTTCAATATGTTTGATATCTGTGATCTGAGGGTTGAACAATGACTTATTCCTAAGCGTGCTGTGTTGATAATTGTTGTCTATGCTTCATAGCTATTTTTTTCATATTAAGACTCCTTATATATATATTTTGGATACCCACAAATACTTCAAATTTGTTCAGATTTTTGAGGGGCATATTTCAGCTCCTTATCCAATACCTTGATCTCCTCCTTGGATAAGGTTACTTTGCTTAGGTTGAAGATGCACTGGCATAATATCCTCTTTTTCTTTTGCTGTTTGGTCGCATCCCCTCTTCTTCTCGCTTTTTTTGGTCCACCCTGGTCTGTCTTCCCTCCTTGGCGTTGGTCCATGTTGGTCTTGCTCCAAAAAATGTCTTGGTAATTTTTCCTCATCTCTTCCTTCATAGTGATTATACTATGGCGATCTCTCCTTCTGTATTCTTCCCTTAAGGGTTCATATCTGTTATATGTATATATCGAGCTTCTTTCCCTTCTTCGATACTGATTGGGTCTCCAATTATAACCATAATTTTCATGTTTTCTCCCACTTCCTTTATTCTTTCACTGTATTTTTTTTCCAATTATTGTTATATCCTCCTTGTATTTCCGATCTGTTGAGGGTCCTGATCGGGTAGTGCTGAATATGTTGGGTATCTCTCATTTCCCTTGGAGTTCTATTTATATCTCTCTCTCTCTCCATTCCTTGTTTCTTTCGCTCTTATCATCCCTTCTTCCATATTTCTCTCAGGGGTTGTGTTTGCTGATACTAATTCTATTTCTACCACTTTACTATGCCATTTCAAAACGTGTTCATTCTTATAATCACCAACATCCCATTGGTACTTCTTGCTCTTTCTATGTCTAGCCTCTTATTCTTTCTTTTGCAAATCTGAATTCAATCTATTTGTTATTGTGGTGAATTCAGGTAGCTCTTTGCATGGTTCCAGTTTCTCCTTGATCTCCACTACCTGTTATTCTATTTTTCTCATTTTTCATTGTTTTCTCTTAATAAACAATTTCAAAAGCTCACCCCCTTTGTCACTGAAATAACTGTACCATTCTTCCTGAGACTCTTTTTCCATTAGCAAATTATTTATGGGTACCTCCCATATTAACCTGCTTGGTACAATATTTTCCTCTATATATTTCTCATGTGCTAATATATCCCATCATAGGTTGAATTTTTTTCTCCATTAGATGGCCTAATCTTCTAAAAACACTATCCAAGTCACCATTATTACTGTTCTGGATGCAAAACACTTTTTCAAATTTAAATTCTTTGTTTTCAAAGAATGTCAAAACCCCCATGGCTGCCAGCAAAATATATTGTGAACAAGTGTGTGAAACAGAAAAGTGTAAAATAAGTGTGCACTGCCAAAAATAAATGTGCAAAATATAGCACAATTATTTTAGGCAGTGCACAATTATTTTACACTTTTTTGTCTGAAAAATTAAGAAACTTCCTGATGAATTTGAATAACAATCAAAAGAATATCAAATAAATTGGGAGCTAGATAATAAAAACAATTACTTCTTAGATTTGGTAATAAGTGTGATTAATGAATGACTGGAATCAAAGACATACTTCAAGGATGTGGATAGAAACAGCTATATCCCCATACATACAGTAGTTGCCATTTTGACCCCTGGTTGATCAATATCCCTAAGGGTCAGTTTTTAAGACTCCAATTAGCCAAACGTATTGAGAATTTTTATTTGAAGACAAAACGAAGCAAGATAGAAGGGACATGAAGGCATCCTTTATACATGATGATGATGGCCAATACAAGAAAGTAGAGAGTATATTCAAGAAACTAATATATTAGAGATCCTCCTGCGCTTGTATGGACCACCCTCCCTTTTCCCTAGTTAGCAGCCGCTGACACTCCAACTGATAACCAAATACAGTGCTCAAAGTGAATAAATATTATAATAGTGTAGCGCTAAATAACTAAATCAAACTAACTTAATTATACACGTGATAGATAAATATCATAAATCTAGTGACACAATACTTAGTGTCTAAAATGATCTAAGTGCTCATACCATAAATAATTTGACTCATAAGTAATAAAAAACTTCATAAGACATGGTAATAATAAAAAAAAATATTCAAAAAATAGTGTTAGTGCCACTCAAAAATAAATAAATAGTGGGTGATCGTGCCAAATCACTTATATTAAATAAATTGTCCAATATCCAAAAAAACATAAAAATATTTTTAACAAATAAAAAACATAGAAAAATATTTTCCAAGTGATGCTTAGATGCACATGCAGTGTGTTGATAAAGTGTCACTCGTGCACAAATCCACTCTGCTACTTTGGCTGCAATGCCTCCTCACCTCCTTTCAACGACCCCTAGGGGCCAACAAGCCTCTAGGATCACCCTGGATCCTCAACACTCCCGGATGATGTCTCTCGGGATATCCTCCTATATGTCTCCTCCACTCCTCCACGCCTTATGGAGTCCTCTACCACGACTCACTGTGGACACTCACTCTCACAATAGTGAGTTCAAAGAAAGAGAGAATCCTCCATAGTGTAGTATTTTAGCAAATTCAGCATTTATTTATGTGAGAAGAATAAGAGATAACTCACATTTCCCGTACAGCATATCCTTCTCCCCTGCATGGGTAAACTGCACTCATCTGGTCTCTTAGAAAATGGCGTCCGTACCGGAAGTGCGTCACTCCGGACTCCGGAAACAGCGTCTCTGCGTGCCTACGCGTTACGTCACGTACCTCGTGACTTCATCTGGGTCACCCAGATGAAGTCACAAGGTACGTGACGTAACGCGTAGGCACGCAGAGACGCTGTTTCCGGAGTCCGGAGTGACGCACTTCCGGTACGGACGCCATTTTCTAAGAGACCACATGAGTGCAGTTTACCCATGCAGGGGAGAAGGATATGCTGTACGGGAAATGTGAGTTATCTCTTATTCTTCTCACATAAATAAATGCTGAATTTGCTAAAATACTACACTATGGAGGATTCTCTCTTTCTTTGAACTCACTATTGTGAGAGTGAGTGTCCACAGTGAGTCGTGGTAGAGGACTCCATAAGGCGTGGAGGAGTGGAGGAGACATATAGGAGGATATCCCGAGAGACATCATCCGGGAGTGTTGAGGATCCAGGGTGATCCTAGAGGCTTGTTGGCCCCTAGGGGTCGTTGAAAGGAGGTGAGGAGGCATTGCAGCCAAAGTAGCAGAGTGGATTTGTGCACGAGTGACACTTTATCAACACACTGCATGTGCATCTAAGCATCACTTGGAAAATATTTTTCTATGTTTTTTATTTTTTAAAAATATTTTTATGTTTTTTTGGATATTGGACAATTTATTTAATATAAGTGATTTGGCACGATCACCCACTATTTATTTATTTTTGAGTGGCACTAACACTATTTTTTGAATATTTTTTTTATTATTACCATGTCTTATGAAGTTTTTTATTACTTATGAGTCAAATTATTTATGGTATGAGCACTTAGATCATTTTAGACACTAAGTATTGTGTCACTAGATTTATGATATTTATCTATCACGTGTATAATTAAGTTAGTTTGATTTAGTTATTTAGCGCTACACTATTATAATATTTATATTCAATAAACATTGGCCGTACATATAACCATACATATCATCACAACTACTTTGTACATTGGGCTTTGATTTGGTGGTAAATAGTAATGGATTTTTATTATCAAAGGAAAACTGGCCCAAAATAGTAAAAATTTTTTTTTTTTTTTTAAATTTAGCTTTGTTGTTTGTTAATGCCATAAGCTACCACCAAAGAACAACCCAAAATACATTTTCCAGCTCTTGACGATTGCAGAGATACCATATATGTGTAAGTTATTTGTTGTTTGCACCTGAACTACAGCCCACAAACAATAGTGCGCATTTTGTTTTTGTTTTGTTTTGTTTTACCTAAAACACGCTGACACTGACACCAATAAATTTTTTTTTAATAAATCCTGACCTTTGACCTTGGCCTTTGACCCTGACCTTGACCCAAACACTAATCCTGGCACTGAACTAGATCAAACCTTGATCTAGGTATTTTTTATTTTATTTTTTAACATTTAATTTATTTATCTTTTTTTCACAAACAGTGTTTTTTTTTCTCTCTGCAAGGAGAGAGAGAGGGATACAATGTAGCTCTCTCCTTCATTCAGAGAGGAAAAAAAACAAGGGAGACGGGCTTCACAGTGACTGATCACTGTGTTAGGTAATCAGAGGCTATCACAGCGATCATGTGACCCGGAATCGGAAGTCCTGGGTCCCGATCATTAGAATGATACTCCGGTCTTTGTACTGGGAGTGCGCTGTGCAGCATGCTCCCAGCCCAAAGACAAGTACGCAAATATGTGGCTCCACGGAAAAAAAAGCATAGTTCTGTGAGGCCGCATATTTATGTTACATCGGTGTCAAGGGTTTAAAAGAGTGGAGATTATCCAGTGTATTTGGGGTTTTTTCAGCAGCACATTTGATCAATCATTTTTAGAGGGTCATGGAGTCCTAGCAAGCGGATCTGTTTGTTCACTATTGGAAGCTGTAAGGGTGCTAGGATTTTCCCACCTGGATCACTAATCTTGTTGTATCACTGCACAGTATGATTATCACAGTGGAATTATGCACATTGTGATTTGTCATGTTATGTGTATGAATTATTAATATCGATTGTGGAGATGTTTTTTACATTTTACACTTGTATGTGCAACTCATGAATTGTCATGTGCATGGGTGATTGTTTCTAATTGCAAAGATCATAAACATCTTTTCACTTTGCACCACATTTATGTGTTTTTGTATACTATTATTATTCATAATTGGTCTATACAGGTTTAGCTCTTCACTTTTATATATATTGAGCACATGTTTCTCTCTTTCTTGGTGACCTGAGTGCAGATTTATAATTGTGTTTATATACCACCATAGAAAGCTCTATCTTTCTGAAAGAATTATCTAAAATTCACTTAGATACAGTGTTGCATTACCAAGTAATTGTCATTTAAACATTTACAGCACTAAAAAGTATTCATGATTAAATATCAGTCCAGAATATCAAGCATAGGGCACCACCAATTGATAAATAAGGTACCAACTTTTTGCCATTTTGCAGGCACAAATTCTTACCATTTAAATATGTATGATTGTTCTCTGTACAACTGTCGTCTTGTGCCACTCCATAATAGCAATTGGTAATTCCCATTTTCTAGTAGTAGTAGATTTGAGCAGAATTAAAATTGGTTTGTTTAATTTGCACAACATGACTGTATTTAATTTTCTTAATGAGTGGCCATTACTTTATGTATAAAAAGAAGTGAGTTTCTTATAAAATTGTTTACTTTATTCAACTTTACCATTTCAATAAAATAAAGTACATAAATTAATTGCATGCAAAGTTGTGTTCATATGAATATTTCTGGGGAGGGGATACATAGGATTACAAAGTATTATTTTAATGAAAGATTCAGATTCTAACTTGACTTTTGACATGTTTAAAGTATAATGAAATGAAACTCTGGTCTTTGAGTTACATTTAATTTACATATATTTTACCTATTCACTTTAATAACACAAGTAAAGGCACAAAAAAGGGGGGAGGGGTCTCTTGGCTGGAATTGAGATTCTAGGAAAATACATTTTTGATAAACATAAGAAGACAATTTTACAAATTTCGGGCACTCTTTATGTTGGCCCACTGCAGGACAAATGTTTTTAGAGTAGATTCACTGGCAGACTTTTAAACTGTTGCCAATACTTTAACAGCAGCTTCCATGAAGGGACTATGCCTCTTGTGATCCCAAAATTGATCCCAAATTGTTGAAGGGGGAAATAAACCCAATGCTTCATTGACCAACTTTATTGTTTTGATTATTCAAAAAGAAATATTTTTCAGAGAAGCTGCCATTTCTTTCTTTGGAATCAGTGGATGAAAAGATTGTCTTCTTTCAAGGATGTTTTAGTTCTCCATAGGTCTTGGTGCAAATCTAAAGAGATCCAATCCTGGTCTAAATCTGATAAACTTGATGCTGTAAATGCTGGTAAAATAGATTCCCATTTGAAATAAACATTGGGCAAAAGGAAGGAATTGGACACAGGAAGACCCTGTCTGAATACCTTTATAAGAAGTCTTTATAAGAAAATGTGATTTTCTGATGCTTATCTTGCAGAAGGGATGGCCTTTAGAAAGGCTGTCTTCAGGTGCTAGAGTGAACAAGTTTCAACTAGATAGAAAGGAGGAGTCATTAACACCCTCAAGATTATAGGGTATAGGGAATCCCACAAAAATGATTTTCAATGGAGCTTTAAAATTTATTATGGCCTTGAGAAATGTTACTACTAGATGATGGTCTGTCCATCTAATCCCTTTGTAGGCTGAGGAGGCTAAAACATAAACCCTGCATCCAAAAAGAATATGTTTGTTTACATCCTGTAAGAGTTGATCTGCTGCCATATTTTCAAACCATTTCCACTCTCAAGAGAGTTGATAGCTTTCTTGCCAAAGCAGATGGTGTCTTTGTGCTTCTTGTGTCCTAATGATTGGTCATAAAGACATAGTTGTTTTGCCATTCAGTAGGACATTCACACACTTGAAATATGACAAGTGTAAACATTTTAGATACTCCTAGATCACACTAATAAGACAGTATTTTATTTTCAATAGTATTGAACTAAAAGTGCCCATCTTCTGCTTACTTTACAGGCAACAAAGGAGGCCTTCTGATGTGGAGAAACTGAACCTGGCAGGCATAATAGGGAGATAAGTCCCAAGGAGTGTCAAATGAGCATTGTGGAACTGTGCCAGGTATACATGTATTTATGAAATTAGAAATTTTAGGTGCATATGAGATTTATTGTTTATGGGGAGTTGAAAAAGTAACGTTTTAACCACTTGCCCTCCTGAAGATTTACCCCCCTTCCTGGCTAGGCCATTTTTTTCTATTCGGTGCTGTGCTATTTCAACTGATAATTGCATGGTCATGCAACGCTGTACCCAAATGAAATTTATGTCCTTTTTCACACAAATAGAGATTGGTGGTATTTGATCACTAATAGGATTTTTATTTTTTGTTATAGAAATGAAAAAAGACCCAAAATTTTGAATCAAAATTGACATTTTCTACTTTCTGTTATAAACAATATCCAATAAACTAAAATTTCATCATACATTTAGGCCAAAATGTATTCTGCTACATGTCTTTGGTAAAAAAAATCCCAATAAGTGTATAATAATTGGTGTGAAAGTTATAGTGTCTATAAACTATGGTATAGATACTGGAATTTACGCAGCTTTTACTTTCTTACACATTTCTTGAGGTGCTAAAATGCCAGGTCAGTACAAACACCCACTGAATGATCCCTTATCAGAAAGTAGACACCCTAAGCTATTTACTGAGAGGCATGTTGAGTCCGTGGAAGATTTTTTTTCCCCACTATTTTTTTAAAATTAAAAGACCTTACATTCTGCCCAACCACCAAATTGGACCATTTACAAATATTGTCAGATATGGAGAATTTCTTTAGGAGACTAAGGCTCAAAGAATATTTCCACAATAATGAAAGGAATCCTAGGACAATGGAGTGCTGCACAAAGAAAAAGAACAACTGCTTCACACCACCACAAGGACGCAACCCCAAACTGGACACCTATATTGACAGTTTCAGATTGCGAGCTACATCCCTGATTTCCACCCAGCAAAAGAAAATTCTGTACAATCTTTCACCACTAGAGCGAAGGGCTATACACGATTTGCGCAATAATCAGGCCATCATCATCAAACCAGTGGATAAAGGGGGAGCAGTTGTTGTGATGGATACAAACAAATACATACAAAAAGGCCAGAGGCAGCTGGAAAATGCCATCTACTATAAGAAACTGGATTTTGATCTGACCCAGAACTTTACAAAGCAATTAAAAGGTCTCATTAAAACACTTCCAGCACACCTACATTCAGAACTTATTAATGCGATTCCGGATCATCCAGAAATCGGGGACTTCTACATGCTGCCCAAAATCCACAAGCCAGAAAATCCAGGCAGACCCATTATAACAGGTATGGATACACTCACCAAACAAATCTCAGGCTTTGTAGAAAATATTTTAAAACCGTTAGTCATGAATACTGCTAGTTTCCTACAAGACACAACTGACTTTCTGAACAAGATCAACAACATACAGCAATTACCATCTAATACACTTCTAGTGACTATGGATGTAGTATCCCTGTATAGTAATATCCCTGACAAGGATGGATTAGCTGCATGTCACAGATCCTTATCATCCTCACCAAACCACAAATATACTGCTGAGAATGTTACACAGCTCATTGAATTCATACTTCTACTTTGCTTTCAATAAAGACATCTATCTTCAATGTATGGGTACTGCAATGGGAAGTAAAATGGCACCCCAATATGCCAATTTATTTATGGCTGACCTGGAGGAAAACTTCCTGAACAGCATGCAACAAAAACCATACAGATACTATCGCTATATTGATGATATTTTCATCATATGGACAGAAGGTGAAGAAACCCTAAAACAATTTTACTCACTGATCAACACTTTTTCATCCATCAAACTAAAAATGGAATACTCAAACACACGTCAACTTCCTAGACACCACAGTACACATCATTGATGATACGCTTCACACTGCAATATACAGGAAACCCACTGACAGATGCAACTACCTCCACAGTTCCAGCTTCCACCCCCAACACATGAAACATGCCATCATACACAGTCAGGCCATTAGATACCACCGAATATGTTCTGACCCAAGAGACAGAGATAAACATCTCGGGACACTAGCAGACGCCTTCCATAAGAAAGGTTACAAGAACTAAACTATCAACACCAGCATAAACACAGCCTTGAGAACCCAAAGAGAAAATCTACTTCAGTACAAAGAGAAAAAAACAAACAACCGTGTACCTCTAGTAACCACATACAACCCAGCACTAGAAGGGATAAGAAAAATAATCAAAGATTTACAACCCATCATAACAGAGGATGGAACTCTGAAAGAAATATTCCAGCAACCCCCAATACTGGCCTTCAGACAACCCCCAACCTCCTTCCTTTTGATCAAGATGTCACAAATAATGGAAGCAAACCCTGCAATAAAAAATGCTGCAAGCTGTGCAACCAAATCAATCCATCAAAAAGTGTCAGACACTCAAAAGGGATCTTCAATATCTCCAGATCAAACAGCTGCACCTCGAGTAATGTTGTGTACCTTATCCAGTGCAGAAAATGCAGCAAAGGATCTTATGTTGGTGAAACAGGACAGAAGTTGCAAACAAGGATGAATTTGCACAGACATACCATCAAGGAACATAAAGAAGATGACTTCTGCACACCTGTGTGACACCATTTCGCACAATCAGACCACACAATGGGAGACCTCAATATTTTAGTTCTGAAAGAAAATTTCAAATCCATTCAGGAAAGAAAAACTTTTAAACTAAGAATGATAATGCTACTTGACACAAGAGATAACGGCATGAATGTGGACATGGGATTCCTCAATCATTATCCAACAGTTTTATGACTATCAGCTCAAGCTTGACTCCCTCTGTGTGAGTGAGTGTTGTCTTTCCCCCCCCCCCTTTTTGTTTTGCTGTGTCTTATCTCTAGCCTCTTCTTCTTCTTTTTTTTTCATCTCTTCTAACATTCTGCTAAAACTTTGTGATTTGTATAGTACTGCTTGGACCTTGAAGTAGGGGACACTATCTAAAGCTTGTTCTCAAAATTGTATGTTAGTGCAAATAAAAAAAGTATCACGGACAGTACTCAATTGTTTCTGTTTAAAAATGACAACAAGTCACCCAAAGTTGTCATTTAAATGGTGTATTGCTCACACATGCCATGGGTATATTTGGAATTACACTTCAAAATATATTCTGCTACTTCTCCTTAGTATGGGGACACCACATGTTAGAGACTTTTTGAGAGCCTATCCATATACAGGAGCCCTTGAAAAGCCTGATGGTGTGTAAATTACTCATTTCACTTCCTCACTACCTATCACAGTTTCAGAGGCTCTGAAATCCCCCCCCCCTCCAAATCACCCACTTTTGGAAAGTATACAGTATTTGATGAGGGACATGTTGAGTCAATGGAAAATGGTCAGCTGGTTGAAATGCCAGCTGCATTCTCAGGATCCCTGAGACAGCCAGAGAAAGCCATGGAAGGCAGTGTGGGGGGATGCTTGTATAAGCAATCCAGCAGCTATTTAGCTTCTAGGATTGCTTTTACATGAAATCTGATCACCGGCTAAAACAAATTATACTAGGATGATGCCTGTAGCTGCAGGCATCATCCTGGTATAACCAGGAAGTCCAGTAATGTACCAGTACATCGCTGTTCCTTGGGTATATACAATATGTTGTTTTTTTTATGAAGCCTGTGGGCTCAAAAAGTGTGTTGTATGCCCACCATTAGAATATATCGCACTGTATCCACACACTCCTAATGTTGGGCATAGATGAAATGTTCTATTTTTTCGTTCAGCCCGTGGACTGAATGGAAAAAAAGAACCTAAGAGATTCCCCCATTCATATCAATCAATGTGGATGAAGAAGTCTCTGCAAAAAAAAGTTTAAAAATATATGCTGAATCATAGGAACGATCCATCCACTGACCACCCCAAGACCCCAGGCTTGGGCATACATGTTTTTTTTTTTTTTAAACTGCAGATGAAAAATCTCAGCCAGCAGAGCTGCATGCACTGACGTATATTCTGCACACCCTGTTGCTGTCTGAATAAACAGAATAATAAACAGATCATTGCTGCAGCTGAATGGTCTTCGTGCAAAGAAAACAACAAAGGTTAACAATAAAACACAGCAACAATAAAACATTAACCCAATAAAACAACAACTTTTTAATTGAAATCTGTTCCAAAAAATATGAATAATAAATATGTCGAAGCATAGGAGTGATCCACTCACTGGTCACCCCAGGCCTCCATGCTTGTGCTTATATGTTCTTTTTTTAAATGCAGATGATAAATCTCATCCAGCAGCGTTGCAAGCATTGACTCTGTAGCTGTCAGAATAAACAGATCGATCCTGCAGCTGAATGGCATTCCTGCAAAGAAAATAAAAACGGTTAACAATAAAACAGTAGCGATAGAACAGTAACTCAATAAAACGACAGCTACTTTTGGCTTTTTTATTTTTTTATGTTTTTTTTGTTTTACTTTTTACATTTTTTTTTACTTTTTAAACTCATTTTTTTTAAAACTGTAAACTTTCCAGATTTTAGGGTCTCTCAGAATGCGAAAACTAGTTTCCTGACTACCTAAAATCTTTCAAGACCCTGTGTAAATATGTACCCTTGACTGTGCTGTGCTGTACCCTATACCAGGGGCGGATTGACAACTCATGTGGCCCCCGGGCAGTAAGAGATAATGGGGCCCCCTGTTTTCCTGCCTACACTCAAGCACACCCACACAACACCCTACCTACATATTGCAGCTCAGCTGCATAGAAGGGGCATTTAAATATTTACTGCAGCAAAGAGTGCATGAATGATCCCGGCTTCTTTCCATAGAAACCACTGGGCACTTTCAGGTTTAAAGATGGCTGCCATTTGGGGGAAGTGAAAGAGAGAGGGGAGTGAGAGGGTGAAAAAGGGGAGGGGTGTGAGAGAGAGAGAGAAAAGGAGGAAGAGTAAGAGAAGAGGGGTGTGTGAAAGAGAGGAGGAGTGAGAGAGGAAGGGATGAAAGAGGAGGGGTGTGTTTTAAATTGCGCTAAAAATTGGGCATGGCTTAAAAGGGGTGTGGTTAAATAGTGTATGAGATGACTTATATAGTGCAGAATAAGGTAATGTGAAATAGGGAATGTACAGTGTGGAGTGTATGACAGTGGGTAGTATGTACAGGGAGAGGTGTGCGGAGTGTATGGCTGTGGGTAGTATGTGTAGAATGGTGTCAGTAGTTCTTCATTTTTATTATTATTATTTTTTTTTTTACATTTGTATTATTTTTTCTACAAATTAATGTTTTATTGTTTTTATCATTTTTTTTCAAAATGCTTTTGGGTGGCCAGTGGATGGTGTTAGTAGAGCAATGGCGTGGGTGTAAAAAATGTTTACTTTTTATTATCTAAATTTGTAATTATTTTTTACAATTTATTTCTGTATTATTTTTTTCACAATGATTTTGTGGGGGCAGTGTACAGTGTCAATAGGGAGCACTAGTATATGTTGGGCTGTCATTAGATTGGGATGAATAAACAGAACATGTACCCCCTTATATCGGAAGGAAGGGAATGGATGGAGGGAAGGAAGGACGAAAGAAAAGGGAGGGAGGGAATGGATGGAGGAAGAAAGGGGAGGGAGAGAAGGAAGGAGGGGTGGGAGGAAAGAATGAAGGGAGGGGATGGAGAAAGGAAAGAAGAAAAGGGAGGGAGGGAATGGATGGATGGAGGAAGGAACGAAAGAACATGGATGGAGGAATTAATGAAGGAAAAGGAGGGAAGGTAGGAAGTTGGGGAGTGAGGGAGGGAATGCATGGAGGAAGGACGGAAGGAAGGCAGGAAGGAAATGAAAGGAGGGGAAGGAGGCAGGAAGGAAATGAAAGGAGGGGAGGGAGGGGATGGAGGAAGGAAGGGAGGGAGGAAGGGAGAAAGGAAGGAAGGATTGAAGGAAGGGGAGGGAGGGGGGAAGGAAGAAAGGAATGATTGAAGGACGAGAGGGAGGGAGGGAATTAAAAAAGAAGGGAGGGGATAGAGGAAGGAATGAAGGTAAGGAATTAAAGGGAAGGAGGAAGGGAATGGAGGAAGGAAGAAAAAAAATGGATGGAGGAAGGAAGGAATGAAGGAAGGAGGGGAGGGAGGAAGGAAGGAAGAAAAAGGAGGGAGGAAATGGATGGAGGAAGGAAGGAAATTGATGCAGGAAGGAAGGAAAGAAGGAAGAAAAAGGAGGGAGAGCATGGATGAAGGAAGGAAGGAAGGAAGGAAGGAAGGAAGGAAGGAACGGAAGTAAGAAAGGGAGGTAGGGAATGGATGGAGGAAGGAAGGAATGAAGGAGGGAGAGGGAAGGAAGAAGGAAGGAAGGGAGGAAGGAAGGAAATTAAAGGAGGGGAGGGAGGACAGAATGAAGGGAGAGGGTGGAGGAAGGAAGAAAAGTGAGGGAGGGAATGGATGGAGGAAGAAAAGAAGGAATGGATGAAGGAATGGATGAAGGAAGGGGAAGGAAGGAAGGAAGGAAGGAAGGAAGGAAGGAAGGAAGGAAGGAAGGAAGGAAGGAAGAAAAGGGAATAAATAGAGAAAGGAAGGAAAGGAAGAGAAGAGAAGGGAAGGAAGAAAAGAGAGGGAGGGAATGGATGGAGGAAGGAAGGAAATGGATGGAGGAAAGAATGAAGGAAAGGGAGGGAAGGAAGAAGGAGACGGAGGTATGAAGGAAATGAAAGGAGGGGAGGGAGGGAGGCAGGAAGGAAGGAAGGATATGAAAAGAGGGGAGGGAGGAAAGAATGAAAGGAGGGGATGGATGAAGGAAGGAAGGAATGAAGGGAGGGAGGAATGGAGAAAGGAAGGAAGGATTGAAGGAAGGGGAGGGAAGGGGGAAAGAAGGAATGAATGATTGAAGGACTAGGAGGAAGGGAAGGAAAAAATGAAGGGAGGGGATAAAGGAAGGCAAGAAGGTAAGGAAGAAAAGGGAGGGAGGGAATGGAGGCAGGAAGGAAAAAAATGGATGGAGGATGGAATGAATGAAGGAAGGGGAGGGAAGGAAGGAGGGGATGGAGGAAGGAAGGAAGAAAAAGGAGGGATGAAATAGATGCAGGAAGGAAGGAAAGAAGGGGAGGGAGAGCAAAAGGAAGGAAGGGAGAGAGGGAGGGAGGGAGGGAAGCAAGGAAAGAATGAAGGGAGGGAATGGAGCAAGGAAGAAAAGGGAGGGAGGGAATGGATGAAGGAAGGAAAGAAGGGGAGGGAGGGAGAGCGAAAGGAAGGAAGGGAGAGAGGGAAGGAAGGAAAGAATGAAGGGAGGGGATGGAGGAAGGAAGAAAAGGGAGGGATGGAATGGATGAAGGAAGGAAGGAAGGAAAGAAAGAAGGGAGGGAAGGAAGGGAGGAAGAAAAGGGAGGGAAGGATTAGAAAAAAGAAAGAAGGAATGAAGGAAGTGAAAGGAGGGGAGGGAGGAAAAAATGAAAGGGGGGGGAGAGAGAGGGAGAGAGGGGGAGAGAGGGGAAGGGAGGGGGAGAGAGAGGGAGAGAGAGAATTAATCACAGAGCTGTCGGCTGATCTAGACAGGGGAGGCAGAGCAGATCCTCTCTCCTCTGCTCTGCCGTGGAGAATGGGGGGGGGAGGGGCTGGACACTGTCAGAGAAGACAAAGCATCAGAGACCTGAAAGGGGGGGTAAGGAGCACAGAGGGGATGATCGGTGCTGTGGAGGGACAGCGACAGCACCGATCCCCCTGCATGGATTTCAAGGAGGCAGCTGGAAGTCTTTCAGCTGCTTCATTAAAATCCATGCAGGGAGGTCAGTGCTGTCACTTTCCCTCTACTGCACCGATCACCTCCGATTTTGTTCCTGATACATATCATCCATGGGGGGGGTGCAGGGTGTGTGCAGTGAACACCCCTCACCCATAGATGATATGCCTCTCACCTTCCCACTGCCCACTGGCTCCATCACCTGCACAGTGTCCGGACCCATCGCCTGACTCTCTCTACCCCCACGTGAAGTGACAGGTGAGCTACTTCTGGGTTGGGATCTGAGACTGCCTCCTCCTCTGCTCCCCACACTGTCATTGGACAGTGATCCTCTCATGGGCCCCCTACTGACCCCGGGCCCTCGGGCAATGCCCGAATGCCCCAATGGTCAGTCCGCCCCTGCCCTATACTAATACTCCACTAGTGTGTGGTAGTGACAGAAGCAGTCCTTAAGGCAGAGACCAGATTTTCCAGGACAGGAAAGACAGAAAAAGCAGGTGTCACGTCTAATTCTGTGTCTGCTACAGAAACAATCTTTTTTGGGGTGACTTTTGGATTGGGGTACCAGGAATGGCATCAGGAAAATGCCTCTCATGCAGCTGGTTAACTGCATCTGGGTTGGGGGTTTGGGCCACAGCACCTTCTGGATACAAAAGGGGCTGTGATGATCTCTTCCTGAAATTTTAAGAAGGATTCAGTTCGTCCAATTACTTTGCAAAGCACAAAAGCATTGTACAGAGCCAAAAGAAATAAATATACAGCCACTTTTGTGTACCAGTGTCTGGATTTATGGGAAACTAAGTACGGCTTCATCATCTGGTCGTTGAAGTCCACCCCTCCCATATTAAGGTTTTAGTCTTGGACTGTCAGGGATGCGGGTGTGACCAGAGATGTGTGTACTGACACAGGGAAACACAGGCTCCAGATATGATATAAACAAGACAATTTATTAAGACTAACAATACAAACATAAACGCAGTGCACCAAACCCCAAGCTTACACAAATACATACAACAAGGTGAAACAAACCCAAACCTAAACTGGTATAGATACACAGGTACATACACATATAGAGCACAACGTAGTCAGGCAGGCCGGGTCGATAACGATTGGGCAGGTAGGTACAGGAGGAGCAGGCAGAGAGAATGGTCAGGGTCACAAGCCAGGGATAAAACAGGAGAAGTCAGCAGTGGTCAGGATCAGGCAGGGTCGGCAACAAGTCAGGCAGGAACAGGAACAGGAACAGGAATGCAGGTTACAAGGTACAGGGGCCCATGGAAAAACACACACCAAGGCACAGACTGCAGGTCTGGCCATCCCTTAAATACACCTGCAATCAGCCCCAGGTGATGGCTAATTGCCGAAGTGAACCTCTGGTTGTTGAGAGCACCCGCTGGCCAGCCCTGGTACTGCAGCTCACAAGGCAGATGAGTCCCACCACTATTGGCAAGTCCATTCCTGACAGGACACAGAGAGGCTTCTCAACAACACCAGCTGCCATGGAAATTTATACCATTGTGTGTGTATGAATGGAAAACAGGACAAAAAGATCCCTTTGTCCTATCACTTCATTGCAAGCAATTCACCATATTTCAAGCAGTCGTTCTCCCCCTTTCTAAGTTGGGTATTTACAAGCCATTGGGGGAAGCCCTGGCAATTAGGTCGCACGGTGCCACAAAAGGCAAATTCCAAAATTGTACAAATGTCTAAATAATATCACGCTTGTATAAAAATTGTCCATCTATTGCCTGGGGGCCCCATGAGTTGTCAGTCCGCCCCTGGTTGGGGCTGATCCTGCTAATGCTGCATTTTTGGGAATACTATACTATTGCGAACACTGATATAGTTCTGATCTGATCAAAGATATTGCTATGCTATCTGAAGTAGCACATGACACTAATACAGTGATCAGTAAAAAAAATCTGTACACTGTACTAATGACACTGGTGACAGGGCAGTGAAAGGGTTACCTGGGGGGTGATCGGAAAGTTAAATGTGACCTAGTTGTGCTTATACTTTCTCAGTGTAGTGCTTTAACTCACATGGATCTGCTTTCTTCTCTCTCTGGAATGGAATGTGCTGCAGGGAGAGAAGATTGCATAATTTCCTGTGCCTGTGTAATGTAAACATAGGCACAGGAGGACCTCTGATTCAGTACAACCGAGCAGCAAGTCCAGGCCCAAACATCATTGGCCTGGATATGGTGAGTGATTGGTGCTGTACCAAATCACAGAAGTTCTGGGCCGGCGCCACGTGCACCCCAGGCCCATGTACACACTGAGAGCACAGATCACATACATATAATTGATTTGTTTGGAGGGCAGCCACCCAGTAGCAGTAAAGCTACAGGAGATGGTTGCCAAGTGTTTAGATTTTAAGTATTTTTTGGAGTCCTAATAAGGTTTTTTGCATCTGATAAACGTATCTTGATGTATAGTGATCTCTCTAGAATAAGTTCAGTTTAGGGAAATGATGTCTAAAAAAGATATAAGAATAATACAGTAGTGTGTAATTAACTTAAGATTAGTACTATTTTGTGGTATTTCATGTAATTACATAGCATGTAGATATTCCTAAAGTGTGAGTAACGTAGATTTGGCAGATGCTCTTTCCAGACTTAATTGTATGGCACAGTTTATATACTTGTTTTATTATTTGAGAAGGGGGTGTATGTTTTATTAGGCAATTGAACTGTACTGTAGAAATGTAAAGGTGTGAATGTATTGCAAATCTTTCCACCTCCATCAAATTTATATTCATATTAGCCTTTAAACTTTATAGCTGTTTTAAATTTGAAAGTGACTATAAAATCAACTGAAATATGTGACCAACTTTAGTCAGATTTCTATTATTACAACTGAGGCATGTAACTGACATATTGAAGGTGAATTAGTCAAACATGGTTTCAGCGGGCAAAAATCAGCCATCTCAAATGGATATCTTCAAAAAGAAAAAATAAGAGGCAGTGAGTTATTTTCAAGGTTTAGGCTGGCCATACATTATACAATTATCTGCAGATTTTCTGCCCAATTTCCTTTAGATTTACCTTCAACTATGTAGTGCAAGGGCCTGCCTAATTGGATACAACTGAAAGTGTTGTTTAGGTTTGTCCTCCTATTATATGGTTTTTGGTAAATCTAAACCAAAAATCTGCAGATAATTGTATAATGTATGGCCAGCCTTACAGTTACATTTTTGTAAAAGTTACATTAACTAGATGTATTTATTTATCAACCTGGCCTCCAGAAAAGTTTTACCCACACCATGAGCTGAGCATTTTTTTGCTATTCAACACTGAGCGACTTTAACTGGCAATTACACAGTCATGCAACACTGTACACAGATTCAGTTTATATAATTATATACTTTTTTTAAACAAATAGAGCTTCCTTTTGGTGGTATTTGATCACAACTGGGTTTTTTATTTTTTATTATATAGATGAAAAAAGACCATAAATTGTGGAAAACAATATTTTCTACTTTCTGTTATAAAACATATCCAATAAAAAAAATGTAAAATCAAATTTTTTCATAAATGTGGGGCCAATTGTATTCTGCTACATGTCTTTCGTAAAAAAAATCCCACTAAATGTATATTAACCACTTGCCCTCCTGAGGATTTACCCCCCTTCCTGGCCAGGCCATTTTTTTGTGCTATGGCGCTGCGTTACTTTAACTGACAATTGCGCGGTCATGCAATGCTGCACCCAAATGAAATGTACGCTCTTTTTTCCCAAGAATTGAGCTTTCTTTCGGTGGTATTTAATCGCCTGTGCGGTTTTTATTTTTTGTGCTATAAAAAAATACTGCAAATTTTAAGGAATTAACAATATTTTTGACATTTTGATATTAAACATGTCCAGTAAAAAAATTAAAAAAATCAAATTTCATCATAAATTTAAGCCAAAATGTATCACACATCTCTGCTAAAAAAATCCCAATACGTGTAAATTAATTGGTTTACGTGAAAGTTATAGCGTTGACAAATGGCTATATATATACTGAGTTTTTTTTTTATTATTTTTACTAGTAATGTCAGTGATCAGCAACTTATAGCAGGACTGCAGTGGACATTCTGACACTGGGGGGAACTGACTTGGTGTCACTGTCATCCCCAGTGACACCAATACAGTGCTCAGTGCTAAAAAAAAAACACTGAAACTGTACTAATGGCACTGGGTAGGAAGGGGTTAACATGAGGGGCGATCAAAGAGTTAACTGTGTGCTGGGTGTGTTTTACTGGGGGGCAGTGTCTGTGTGCTTCACTGTAAGCACACTGCTTTGGATGGCTGTGCTGTGCACAGCCATCCAAAGCAGTGTGCCCGAGATGACAGGGAGAACTAGCAACAAAACAGTTCTCTTCCCCGTCAGAGATCCTCAGTAATCACCAGACGCAGGCGAGTAATCACTGGCCAGGACCCCATAATTGACAGCCGCGGCTGTGAATGGCGGTGGGGGTAGGGCACGCCCCCTACCCAAAAATGCAAAATCTTGTATATATACAAGATTTTGCACACCCATGCCCCTCTGTAGCAGTATTTCTGCTATAGGGCAGTTGGGAAGTAGTTCATTGGTCTTTACAAAATGTATAGCATCTACAATCTATGGTATATATACTGGAATTTACACAGCTATGACGCTATAGGTGATCAGTGACTTATGGGACTGTGATAGTGGTTGGGAGGTACACTGACTAACTAACTGACATTGACATCAATACTGACACTAATACAGTGGTCAATGCTAATACTGTACACTGTCACAGAACCAATGACACTGGCTGGGAAGGGGTTAACATCAAGGGGTTAATTGTGTGCCTAACAATGTATAATGTGTGTAATATGTCCTGCTTTTACTTTACTATATGGCTGTTTTTTCTCCCTGATCTCTGTTCCCAGTACACAGAGTTCTATGTTTTGTAAAAACAGAACTCTGTGTGTGATTGGACACAGCTGATCTGCTGACTTCAACAAAATTATTGGCTGAAATCAGCTTCCAAACTTGTGTTGTGTCCAATATTAGTGAACTGCCTAAAAAAATATTATATTAACAATGTCATTAAAATAAAATTAGTCAGAAGAAAACATGTCACATGAAGAAAAAAACCTGAAATCTATTTATAACAAAGTTATATTCAGTGTGCCTTTTCATAAAAAAATAAATAAAAATAAAAACCCTGCCTTTCTGAAGATTGGTAGGGTTGCCATTTATACTGCTAATTCTTTCATGATTTTTAGCCACAAATTCCAGTAAGGATGTCCTTTTAATTACACCTCAACACATGAGAAACAGCTGTTCAAACTACAGGCAAACTATATGGTGCAAAGTATAAAACATAGGCATGTTCAGCGCTTTCACTATTCTAAGATGCATTGAAGAAGAAAATGTGGCCCAAATACTGGAATAAAGACAAAGCTATTGCAATCACTGAGCATTTGCCAGATTCAGAAAGACTGGAAATGTTTCAGTTGAAAATGAATCAAAAACCTGTTATGCACAAGTGGTATCAAGGGATGACTGAATTAGTTTAATTAACCTGAATATTTGCATTGAGATCTGTCTGATCTGATTAGAATTACACACTACAAGAATCCAGGCAATTGTGATCCAGGAATTTTTATGAATTCATGAAACTGAACAAATCTCCATGCAAATATTCAAGTTAAAGAGGTGTTCCAGTTAAAAAAAAAAGAAAAAAGTCAACAGCTACAAAAACAGTAGCTGCTGACTTTTAAAAAACAGCCATTCACCTCTCCCTCAATCCTGTGGTCCCCCCCGCAGCCTGTTTTACTAGCCGCCCTGTGTTCCCGGCGCCGGAATGTTCAGTGTGGACACCCGGCTGTGACAGCTTGTGCCACTGCGCATCCCAGAAGATTACGGGGAAGGAGGGGGGGACAACTTCTGTTTCCAATCACCTAGGCGGTCTCAGCAGATGGGAGTGGGTACCTGTCAATTTTGGGTACCTGTTCCTCCCCAAAAGTGCCAATCCTTAAAGAGGAACTTCCCCTTTTTGGTAGAGCTTCACTTTAAGGGAAAAATCTGCTCATTACTGGGGATGACCTTTTAGTTTTGGTTGACCCTGAGTACAACCCAAACCCAGCCTGTTTGCAGTTCAACCATATTTGGCTAGTTCACCCTCTTAAACCCCTGGCCTATTTGACCCACTGCACAAGTGTAGGGTCTGACAATGGGTCCAAGGATTTCATTCCGATACCTAATGGCAGTCAGGGCACCATTGTCTAGCCTGTAGAGGTATGTGCATCCCTCCTTGGATATGCCTCCCTAGACCATCACTGACCCACCACCAAAACGGTCATGCTGAACGATGTCACAGGCAACATAATGTTCTCCATGGCTTCTCAAGACCCTTTCATCTCTGTCACATGTGTTCATGATGAACCTCCTGTCACCTGTAAAAAGCACAAGGTGCCAGTGGCGAACCTGTCAATTCTGGTGTTCAGTGGAAAATGCTAATCGAGCTCTATGGTGCTGTGCAGTGAGCACAGGGTCCATTAGGGGATGTCGGGCGCTCAGGCCACCTTCATGAAGTCTGTTTCTGATTGTTTGTTCAGAGATATTCACACCAGTGGCCTGCTGGAGGTAATTTTGTGGGGCTCTGGCAGTGCTCCTCCTGTTCCTCTTTGCACAAAGGAGCAGATACCAGTCTTGCTGATAGGTTAAGGACCTTCTACGGCCCTGTCCAGCTTTCCTAGAGTAACTGCCTGTCTTCTGGAATCTCCTCCATGCTCTTGAGACTGTGCTGGGAGACACAGCAAACCTTCTGGCAGTGGAACGTATTGATGTGCCAACATGAAGGAGTTGTACTGCTTCTTCAACCTATGTAGGGTCCAGGTATGGTCTCATGCTACCAGTAGTGACACTGACCCTAGCCAAATGCAAAACTAGTGAAAAACAGTCAGAAAAGATGGAGTAGAGAAAGAAATGTCATTAGCACCCAGCTGTAAAACCATTCCTGTTCGGGGGTCATCTCATTGTTGCCCATCTAGTGCACCTGTTGTTAATTTAATTAACACCAAAGCAGCTGAAACAGATTAACAACCCCCTCTGCTACTTAACTGACCAGATAGATATCCCAGGAGTTTAATTGACTTGATGTTATACTCTGATTAAAAAGTGTTTCTTTTAATTTTTTTGAGCAGTGTATTATACACGTAAGAGTAGTGTTGCACTGTTATTGCAATTACATAGTATCCTTTGTTACAGACCAAAAGGTTTGTTTAGAAACATGTAAAAAGAGAAAGCACTTATAAGTGCAATAAAAAGACCTGCTTATTAGGACAACAGGTGTAAAAACTCACAGTGAATTTATGTGTATAAGGCTCATCAGTAAAGTGTAGACGTTGGGGCAGATCCTCAGCCTCAGTATTCCAGGAACCACATACGCCAACCAGCAGGTATGGGAGGAGAGAGACGGCAAATATGTTTACCGAGCTTCCCGGGCCAGCGTGGAATGCATGCACCGGAAATTACATCACAGGCGGCAGTTACGTGTTTCAGACCATGTGCAGTGCTTCTTTATCAAACCTATGCCCCGAGGTTGGAGAGATGAATACATAGGGGAAATGGGAATCAGGGCAGCACAAATTACATAATACTTTGCTGGATGACAATAAAGCACCAAACCAAACTTATAACAATACAATAAACAGACTAACAAAAATAAAATATATAAAAAGGATTAAAAAGACATAACATGCATATGGGCAATATGGATACAGTGTTATATAGCTGATAACAATGCAGCCTCAGCTGATAGAAAAAACATACGTATGTGTCTGTGTGTGTGTGTGTGTATGTATATAAATTATATATATATACACACAAACCCACACAAATATATATATATATATATATATGGGGGTCAAATACATTTAGCATTATTGGAGGAATTATATCATGAGGTCCTTTAGAGTGTATAGAGAGCCCTAAATCTGATGTTCACCTTATCAGTTCACCTCCTGTTAAACATACCTCTCTAAAACCCAAATTCATTTTTTATCCTATGCAGCCCAAAGGTCCATGCCATGCATAGAAACCTTTTATCATATTGCCTCCACAGATCTGTTACAAATCACTCCAAATCAAAAGGGAATAATCTCAACTCCATCGAAAGAAATGCCCTACAGGCACTTACTGACAATAACAATATTGTGATAAAGCCAAGGGAGGAGGAATTGTCATAAAAATAGGGAGGATTACATAGCTGAGGCATCTAAATTGCTTTCTGGTTCCTACACTTATATCAAACTTAGTTGTGATCTCCTGCTCAATTTTATCATCAAAGCTACACAACTGGTCGCAAAAACCCTGACAGACAACGCCATTACTAAGTCTGAGGCCTCTTTCTTCCTGAAAGACTTTTATAACACCTTATACTTCTGCCATCTCCCCAAAATACACAAAGATTACAATAATCCCCTGGGCGGACATCATCAGAGAGGTCAATAACATTATCACTAACTATTTCTCACAGTATGTAGGCTAATGCTTACAACTGCTAGCGCAAGGCTTACAATCTTATATCAGGAATGGTATACATCATTGAATGCTTCGATGTTGGTTCCCAGGTTAAAGAATGGAGTGACATGAGCCTAAAGAGAGGGGGTACCAATGGCAGACAAGAAATTGGCAGTCATGTTCGCCCAGACACAACATACTGCTGAGTTGGTTCCAGTGACGGGGAGGGAGGGGATGATGAGGTCACTGACTGTACTTGGGTGCCTGAGAGAACAGAGGAGGAAAGTGAGAAGGAGGCACAGCTCCAATGAAGCAGGATGTCCTCCAGGGGCAGGAATAAGGGCAGCCATCCTATTGTATCACACCACAAAGCTCCACAGGTGCAGGGTGTTGCTGAATTCCAAAAGTCCTTTGGTGTGGGCTTTTTTCAACACACATGCCATGTAGCCCATTGGCAACAGCACCTGAAAGACCCACATCATAAAAAGGTGCAGACTTCTCTTTGCTCTCCATCTGGGATCCTTACCTCTACTATACCACACGTCATCTCAACAGGTCCTTGCACCCAATCTGCTAGCAGTTAACCACCTGTTGATTTCACCCAGCAAAGTTTGCTACCCCAGTTGCTGAACCATAAAAAAAAATACTGACCCACCCATTCACATGCTCAGCATCTAAATGCTAGCTTGGCCAAATTGTTAGCATTACAACAGATGTCTTTCCATCTGGTGGACTCTGCCCCCTTCCGTGAATTTGTGGAATGGACTGGACCACAGTGGCAGGTTCCGAAAAGAAATTTCTTTTCACGTAAGCCCATTCCAGCTCTGAGCCATCATGTGGAAGGCAATGTTTTGGCCTTGTTGGACAGGGTGGTCAGCAGCATGATCCACATTACTGCTGACATGTGGTCCAGCAGGCATGGTCAGGGATGTTTCCCTCAAAGTGCACTGGGTAACTCTGCTGGTGGCTGGGAAGGTCGCAGGACAGCGTTCAGTGCTAGAGCTTGATCTGCCACTACGCTTCCCAAAAGCTGCTGGTGATTCTTCCACATCTGTCTAATCCACTCCCTCCTCTTCCTCTATGGTGTCTTCTGCTGAATTGTCCTCTGAACCAGCAGTGCTCCCTAAGCATTCAAGGGGCTACACAAGCAGTCAGGCTAAAAGATGCCATGTGGTGTTTCAGCTGGTCTGTTTATGGGGACAGGAGCCACACCGGGCCAGATATTTTGTCAGCTCTGCATTGGCAGGCTTCAAGGTAATTGACGCCATGCTAGCTTGAGCCAGGAATGGTTGTAGATGACGATGGCATGAACCTTCCCTCCACCCCCCGACAGGGACACTTGACACATAATCCATGCTTGGCACACATCCTGAATTTGGTGGTGCAGTGTTTTTTGAACAGGTACCCAGGCTTACAAGGTCTTCTGAAGCAATCTAGAAAAGTACAGTATGTGGCCATTTCCAGCAGTCATACACAGCCAGTGTTCAGCTGGGTGATATTCAACGGGAATTCAACTTGCCCACCAACCGCTTTATTTGTGACATGTCCACCAGGTGGAACTCAACATAGGCAATGCTGTAGCGGCTGCACATGCAGCAAAGGGCCATCATTGAGTACCTGTGTGAGTATGGCACAAGGACAGGCTCAGAGGAGCTCGGCTTCTTTTCACCACACCAGTGGCTGCTGATAAAGGAAGCATGCACTGTCCTGTCACCATTTGAGGAGGCCACAAGGATGGTGACCCGCAACAATGCATATATCAGTTACATTATCCCTTTAATCTTCCTGCTGGAGCGCACTTTGCGTGGAATCATGGACAGGGCACTTGAGGCAGAACAGCGGGAGGAAGAAGAGGACTTCCTTTCCTCTCAAGGCCCCCTTTCTGCAGATACCATTCCAGTGGGGCTGCAGAACAGACAGGAGGAAGAGGAGGAGGATTGTGGCAGCATGGAAGTAGAGGATAACATACAGCAGTCTTCCAGGGATAGTTTTCAGACCACAGAAACCCAGCCAAGAGTAGTACATGGCTGGGAGGAGGTAGCTCCTGACAGTGTTATCCTCAGTGACCCAGGTGACTCAAAATATAATGCCTTCTCAAAGTTACACTACATGGGCTCCCTGATTCTGCAAAGCTTTCAAAAGGACCCACGGATTGGTGGTATCAAGGAGAGGGATCATTACTGGTTGACAACCCTTCTTGATCCACGTTACAAGGGTAAAGTTGCAGAGCTCATCCTGCCTTCACAGAGGGAGCAGAAGATTAAACATCTTCAGGATGCCTTGAAGAAAATTTTGTGTAACAGTTTTCTAGACACTGGTAGGTTACCATTTTCTGGACAACATGTTTCTGAGGCTTTGTGCGATTCAAAGAAGAGCGGTGGAGAAGGCATATAGCTGACCAATGCCTTTAAACAAATCTTTAGTCCTCAGAACCCAGGGCTTTTTAAGCACCCATTGACAGCATCTGCATCATATGGTGCAGAATTATCTAGGGGAAGAGCAGACTTGGCGACCTTTCCAACTGAGGATCCACTGGGTCTTGAGGATGGATCACTGGCCTGAACTTGCTCAATATTCAGTCAAGCTACTGGTCTGTTCTGCATCCAGTGTGTTTTCTGAACAGACGTTCAGTGCTGCTGGAAGTTTTGTGATGGATAAAAGAGTGCGTCTGTCCACAGACTCCAAAACTTACAGTTAACTAATTCTAATCCATAACTGAATTCATAAAATCTAAAAATATTTTTTTATATAGTGATATATTAGTGTAAAAGTTCACTTTGCCATATATAATATATTAAAAAAAAATATATATATAAACTTTGTAATCAATAATAATAAATCAATCTTTTAATCTATTATAATCTACTGTTCCTTAATTGATTATATACAATAATACTGTGAACACTTAAAGTGCATAAATATATAAAGTGCCAACAAATCAATAAATATATAATTGTCCCAATTTAATTAAATTATTCCACGCAATGTTTCAATCTGTGCTTCAAAATCAACATTCATATGTGCTCACCTCCGTGTCAGCCTAATTAAAGGCAGACATAACTTTAATTCAAGTTAAAGATGGTATGCTGGATTTTATGGTCAAATCCTTCAGGATGAGATGAGATGAGCCTCGGATATCCTCTGTGTTCT
This sequence comes from Staurois parvus, assembly GCF_062004578.1. Lineage (NCBI taxonomy): Eukaryota > Metazoa > Chordata > Amphibia > Anura > Ranidae > Staurois > Staurois parvus. Next base: position 537,962 of record NW_028318882.1, read on the forward strand.
CCTGGATAAGACTCTGCTTATGTACTGGTGATGGGATCTCTCCCTCCCTGCACTGCAGGGTTTCTCTCCGTCCCTCTGCTCCTTATTCAAATTAACCCTCGTTTAGGCAGTAAAAAAGAAAAACATACATAGTGCCTTATCGTTTTTAAAAGATGTAAATTTATTTAGTGCCCCATATGCAGATGCACTCACATAATAATCAATAAAACACGCTTTGGGTATAATATACAGCCGCTTTGTATGAGATAGCAAGAGAGCCTCCTCTGTGTGTCTTACATACACAGACTATACAGTCTGTAGCCGGGTACGTGATGACGTCAGAGGGGAGGTTGTCAAAGGTTTTCTATCACAGATTAAACTACTTCAAATATCAGAACAGCAATTATGCCACCTCAATGCCCCGTTTACTTCTTTAGAAATTTGCAAAACTATCAACTCTTTACCTAATAATAAGTTGCTAGGTCCGCATGGTTATATAAGAGAATACTTTAAAACATTTTAAAAAATATTAACACCTCACCTACTGAATGTGTTTAAAGCTGCTGCTGACTCCTCCACCTTCCTCCCCCAGGTGTTAAAAGAATAGTAAACATTTTATCTCAAATTATCCACCTAGATCAATCAGGTTTTACAAAGGGCTGCCAAATGGCTGATACCACATGCCACCTGGTCAATATAATTCATTTAGCCAAACTCTGGAGAGCGCCTTCTCTGCTCCTCACTTTGGATGCCGAAAAGGTGTTTGATTGGATTCACTGGGAATACCTACAGTAGCTCACGTATTTACCAGATTTGGATTAACATGACCAATATAGCTATAATGACCTTATATAGTAATCCATCAGCACAAGTATACATGTCTGGCATCCTATTTACTCCTTGTGACATAACAAAATGGCACCTGCCAAGAACGCCCTCTTTCCTCATTGATTTTAATATGCTAATGGAGCCTATGGCGGAATGCATCCTCTCTCATCTTCAAATCCCAGCTTTCACTTTAGGAGAGACAAAGCATACCAGAAATACTATGTTTTTGCTGATGACATCATCCTAATGCTGATGTACCCTTCACAATCCCTGGTTTCGATACTCAAGGCATTACAATTGTGTAACATAGTTTCTCACTATAAGGTTAATGAAACAACATTTTATATATTAGATCTCGGAGTAAAGTTGGCTGATAAAAATCTCCTCCAAGCCACCCTTCTTTACCTGTGGAGGGAACAGGGGATTGCATATCTAAGCATTACCCTCACTCCATCTGTAGATCTCCTCAAGGAAAATTATATTCCTTTCCTACAAGCCTTGAATGGAAAAGTAGCCAAACTAGCCCAATTTGATGTGACTTGGCCAGGACAGTTGGCTGCTTGTAGCCTCCCTGGCGGTATTCCCGAGTGTAGCTCGGGGTAAAGTTTCAGTACCACAAGCGGTAACTCCGAGCTACACTCGGGCTTACCATGCGGCGCTGCTCCACGATCCCTCGATCACTTACCTTGTCCTGCATTCCCACAATGTCCCTCCTGCAGTGTCCCCGGCAATGTAATCCGGCGGATGCCTGCATCTGTCATCTGCGTTCCGTTCCTTGCGAGCGTCGGGATGTACGGGGGATGGAACTGCGAGAAATTTTAAAATGACAAAAAGTGACATTCACTAAAATCACTAAAATCATATAGTATAACATTACTGTAACAAACCATTTTACATACATTTTGTCCCTAGTGCATTGTCCTGTGCCCTGCCTGCATTTTGACTGTTCTTTCTGCCTGGAAACTTAGAAAAGTCCATGGCATCCAAAAAGCATCCCTTTAGGTCAAAAGCTGTTTTAGACCAGCTAGAGAACAGCGATAGTAAATTAGAACCACTTGCAGAATTGAGTGATAATGATTTGTAGGGAAATTCGTCATCAGACACTGAAAACGATTCTGCGACTTTGCTCAATGATGTGCGAACTTGGCGCTATATTTCAAATTTCAGTGTTTTTGGTTTGATTATATTATTGAAATAAATTTATTATTATTATATTATTATTTTTTATGATTATTTATTAAATTATAATTTATGATTTTGTGTTTCAAGTTTTATCATACCCGGGATGTTTACTAGACTCTTGTTCGGACATATTTCAGTGAGTTATTCCTAAAAATTACAGACCTACAATAAAAAAAATACATATTTCCATGCAAAAAAATTTACTGCTTTGAGCACAGAAATATGGACATAATCAGACCACTAGGGAGGTTAAAATGCAAGCCCTGCCATTGCTATTATATCTATTCCAAACGCCTCCCATTCCCAACTCCTTCTTCTCATGTACTTAGTCAATGTTGAATAGATATCTATGGAAAGGAAAAAAAGTCAGGATGTGCATTGCATTCAGTAACTGAATTAAATTGAGAAGGGTCTGCGGAATAGGGAACACCAATCTTAAGTACTACTACGAAGCAACTGTTCTGGCCTGGCTCAAACCGTGGTTCTGGCATGCAGACATATAATAGGTCAAACTTACTTGGAGACTGAATGATGCTGCACCAACTATTTATATGATGTTTCGATATTCCTTGTTAAAGTACATATGTGGATGCTTTTCTCTCTGACAGACCACTGATTAAATCTACCTTGAGCTGAGCCTTTCTTCATGTTCAGAGTATTCAAGTTCATATGTTCTACAGCATATTTTTTATTTCATTGTGCTTTTTTGATTGATGTTTGTTCATTTTGATGAATTTTATCTTATGTAAATCACATTTTTTGTATTTCGTACAAAAAGTGCAAAAAAAAAACTTTCAAGTTTCTTTGGTAACAGCACTGTAGCATCCACAGATTGGCAATGTCACTCAATTGTGCTGGTTTCAACTACTTGAGGTGTTACATTTTCATTTATAATTTCTATGGGAAAAGTGGATGACCAAGGACCTGCTATCCTACAGATATTCTATTTACTCTAGGATTAATAATTTCACTTACAGAGCTCTTCAAAGAACTGTCACCATTTTGAGAGAGTACTACCACTGCTGTAACATGATTACTACATCCTTACTATTTATACATGATTTGTTTGGTGCAAGTTTTCTGATATTTTTGTGTATTTTCTAGGCTGTATCTTTATATTTTTTGAAGGTCATTATTGGGAGTTATGTGGTTTTTAATAGTTATACCATTAAAACACTTCTGTGTTCTTACATTTTTAAAATAAAATTTGTTTGATAAACATTAGCTGCATGAGAGTCAGATACAGTAAATTTTCCCCTTTCCCTTTCATAAACAATTATTTGAACTGTGAAAGCCCTAGTAAGTAGTGAGTAGATTTTTTTGCAGTAGTATTTTAAACTCTGTCCACACAAGTCTTGTTTATCAAATGTATAGCTATAGAGTCAATGGAGTGGAAATTAGCCTGTGACTTTTATTGTTAATCTTTGAACAGAGGCCAGGACAGCAACTTGTAATATGAAAGACAATAAAACATCTTTATAGACCATTCGGAATCATTTGTGTATGTTTGATATTTATTTAGTTAATATAATTGAATACATAACTGTATCATGAAAAGTCAACACAGATGTAAATTCAAGCAACAAAAAGAAACATAATACAAAAGGTAACTGTAAATGCAGATTGCATTGACAGGAGAACATAAAATGCACTTACATCTTAAAAAGTCATGTCAGTGAAGACATTCCCTGTAATGCACTCATGGAACATGGCCAGAATACTGAAATACTGAATAAGCCATATAGGTACCATGAAAAAATGTAGCATAGCTGAATAAAAAAAAGGGAGATTAAAATATGTTTCCTTCATTAGTTGCAACCCCATTTCCATATAAATTGCAGGGTTTAATTTTGAATTACAATACTTCTGGGCATTAAAAAATGAAATCAGTCTAAAATGATCCATTATTTCTCATTAATAGCTTTTCAGCTATTATACTTTTTTTTTTAAAATTGTACAAGTGTTAATAAAATAAAAACACATACTGTACACCTTTCAGCAAATGGTGTTGAAACCTCATTCTCTTGCTTCAAGATGTTGGGTAGTATGTCCTCTGCTGGCCACTTTGGTTTCACTCACCAGCCCATTAGCCACTTCTGTACCTTGTAGTACATTGGGGATTGGCAGTGGAAACCTAGATATTGCCAGCACACCACAGACCTTCAAAGTGGCATTCAAATGTTTATTAGAATGATCACATCACAGCAGTAAAAAAGGTGCAACATTTTGGGGCCACACAGAACCCCTTCGAGAGACATGTGATAAGTTCACAATGCAGTGTAAGAACATTTAAAGTAACCATCCACCAATGAAAGACCCAAAAAAGGGAGCACCCAATTGATGTCACATTTACTTTATAAACCTGCCAAAACAGTAAAAAATCCCAAAGTGAAACCTTGCCTATCCACCAATCACATATATAAAAATTAATGTGGAGCAATGCAGGCACGGGACAGTGGGCATGGTGGTGCTTCCTGTGCATACGTTTACATGATGTGCAATTTACCCTAATCTTTCAGATTTGCTTGAGCGAGGGAGCTTGTAATCTTCCTGTGAATCCTACATCACTGTTTTCAGGTGACCGGACTGTCCTCCATTGAGAATCTAGTGCACAGCTCCTACATATATGCCACAGCCACTCGCTCCATGGCAACAAAGGACACTGTGTGAATCGGGTAACTAGTCTTAGGGAAACCCATGATGACAGGGCGTCCAGTCATCAACAGCTGTTGGCAATAAGAAGCTAGCACTATTAACTGTAAAGATTAAAGACAAGCACAGACAGCATCCAAAGAGGAGAAAGAGGGGTTGGTCAGAGTATGGATACTGAGGAGGGAAAATTAAAAAGAAAAAGGGAGGGAAAGAAAAAAGTTATTTACCTCAGTGGAAATCAAAAAAAGAAAAAGAAGAAAATGTAAGAGAAAACACAATCACAGTGCACTTAGAAATGGCAAGAAAAAAAGAAATTGGGTGGACAACAAAAAAATTAATTAGGGGGTATTACAAGTAACAAAAGGGTAAGCAAACAAAGTAGACAGTGTATGGGATTTTAATGGTGCATATAAATATCCAACCTCAGGAATAAATCACACAAATATAATACAAATCAATAAAATCCTACTAAAAACATATCACATAATTGCACAAAGTTAGCACCCTGTGAACCCTCCTCACAATAAATAATAGTATGTAAATTTAAGTCACACATACTGTAGAAATATAGAACCATAACTGTAGATAGATGTGCATAACATATATATGAGGTAGGAGTGCTGTATCCCAACGCATTTCGTGATCTAAGATTCCTAGGGGGATCTATAGGTGCAGCTGACAAAGAAAGAAGGCACTGTAAATACAGTAGTCTAAAAATACATATTCATATTTACAATAGTCTCAACATGGTGGTATATATACATACATCATACAACAATAAGGAAATTACACAGTATTTTGTTCTTATATACTCACATAAAAAGGAACTATACAGAATGGTAAGTAGCCACCCTCTACAGGGGGACTGATGGAAATGCAGAGAAGACAGCTTTAGGGAGGAGATAGACCAGAGGCGCCAGCCAGCAATCCCAACACTGCAGAAGGAGGTAAAAACAGGAGAGTGTAAGGTCCACCCCAATGAATAGCTGAACACATATACATGGCTGAACACATATAGATAATATGAATAAATCCAAATTGGGCTGGCAGAGTCAGGTTGGGAGAAATCCAAAAAAGACTCACTAAACATAACCCAATCCTACATTAACTATACAAAATTCACTTACAGTATGTGTATTCATTGCAAAAAATAATCTATCAAAGTCAAATACCACCTAAATCAAAACAAAACAAGGGCCATATAAGAACCCCAAACAGTCAAAGCAGAAAATAATCTACATGTGCATCTCAATAAATTAGAATATCATCAAACAAAGTTAATTTATTTCAGTAATTCAATTAAAAAGTGAAACTCATTACATATTATATAGATTCATTACACACAGTGATATATTTCAAGCATTTCTTTCTTTTAATTTTGATGATTATGCTTACAGCTAGTGAAAACCCAATCTCTGTATCTCAGAAAATTAAAATATTGTGAAAACATTCAATATTGTAGACTCATGTTATCACTCTCTAATCAGATAATTAACTCAAAACACCTGTAAATGTTTCCTGAGACTTTAAATGGTCTCCTAGTCTGGTTCAGTAGGTTACACAATCATGGGGAAGACTACTGACTTGACAGTTGTCCAGAAGACAGTAATTGACACTCTCCGCAAGGAGGGTAAGTCACAAAAGGTCATTGCTAAAGAAGCTGTCTGTTCACAGAGTGCTGTATCCAAGCATATTAATGGAAAGTTGACTGGAAGGAAAAAGTGTGATAGAAAAAGGTACACAAGCAACAGGGATAAACGCAGTCTTGAGAGGATTGTGAAGTAAAGGCCATGCAAGAATTTGGGGAAGATTCACAATGAGCGGACTATGACTGGTGTCAGTGCTTCAAGAGCCACCACACACAGACGTATCCAGGACATGAGCTACAACTGTCACATTCCTTGCATCAAGCCACCAGAGACAGCATCAGAAACATCTTACCTGGGCTCAGGAGAAAAAAGGACTGGGCTGTTGCTCAGTTATCAAAAATCCTCTTTTCGGATAAAAGTACATTTTGCATTTCATTTGGAAATCAAGGTCCCAGAATCTGGAGGAAGAGTGTATAGGCACAGAATCCAAGTTGCATGAGGTCCAGTGTGAGGTTTCCACAATCAGTGATGATTTGGGGAGCCATGTCATCTGCTGGTGTTGGTCCATTGTGCTTTATCAAGTCCAAAGTCAGCGTAGGCTTCTACCAGGAAATTCTAGAGCACTTCATGCTTCACTCTGCTGACCAGCTTTATGGAGATGCCTTCCCAGCAGATGAATTCACGTCCACCCAATGAGTGCTTTCCATGCTGGTTCCAGGAACGTCCAGTTTCGGCTGCAATAGCTTGAGGCTCCTCTTCCATCTACAGTGATCACATGTCATGACCGTGGAACATGCTCGTCGGGCGGACGTGACATCATCAGTGGGGAAGTAACAGCATCACAGGAGAAACAAGGCCATATTTCTGCAATCATCGCATCTCATGACCAGGGGACATGTAAGCTGTGGAATCTGTGCACCCTTACTTATATCTGATGGGCTGTCTTATACTTGTCATCCTGTAAGTGTTTTTAACTGAAGTTCATTAAATATATTGGATACTGCACTTAGAAGGCGCCTTTTTCCCCTCCCCTTTATTCTTATAGAGCTGGCTCACTCTGGGAAGGCTGCCACTTCATGCCACATAAAATAAGATATATGGGCTATTATAGGCTAATTATGGACTTTCTTTAGATATCTCGGTCATTTGAAAGATTATATGTTCCTTTGTGTGCTGATCATTCTGTATATAGAACCTCAACTCCAACCTCTAGCTACAATAAAGCCTGCAGATGGTACTGTACGAGCAACTGTCAAAAGGTGACTGGTAAAAAAGCTATTGTCCCACAATTAAAAATTATTTTAAAAAATACCAACAATTTCCCATGGTAATGTTACATATACAAGTGGGAAAATAATAGGGGGGGACACATAGCATAAACACAAATCCAATTCCAAAATAAGCATAGTAGCATTGAATCTGTCATCAAGAAAATATGTCAATGATAAATTGGTACTCAGTCCACCTGTTTGTACTGTACCAGCGTGTAAATCCAGAAGGCTGCATAATGTAAGAGGAGACAATTATATTATCAAAGATTTGGATGCTAATTTGAAGAGCCACGTGTTGCTAGTGATATCTGCTTTTATCAGTTTCTAGCTAGCAGTTGCTACAGCACCCGCTTGTTTTCTGTTATTTCTAGGAACAATTATATGACATTTATCTTTGGGGGACATCCCAAAATGTTGGCCTAGCAGTGTGTCCAGAGTTAAAGAAAACAAAGCTACAGCACACTACCCATTAGAAAGTATTCTAATTTTTCTTTTTTAGGCTATTTTCATTTGTATTTATATTAAATATATTTAATATTTATCATATACTGTACTTTTCATCATATATGATGAAGCAACAGTGTCCCTTCAAAGTATATCTGAATCTTAAAATGTTGGCATGTTGATTCTGTCAGTTACAAACTGCTTTGACATTTCCTGTCCTAGGGTGACAACGCTCCCCAAGAAGCTTCATGAACAGTAGCAGTGCTGTATCCAGAGGGAGGCACATTCCTTTCAATACTACAGCCTGACATGACAACATATACCGTGTTCAGCTTGCTAAAATTCAGTGAGGGAACTTTTTACTTCAGCACTGCTTAATCCCATAGATTGACAGAGGGGTCACAAAATAGTAACAGACAAGTAGATATGAGTACACCAGAAATTTACATTTTGTTTCGGATGCATTAGTTCATTGAATAATTTTGTTTAGTTATATTCATTATGTTGAGCAGATTCATCTTCAGAATTCATTTCAGATTTTCAGCATTCATTTTGTATATTCATTAGTCCAGGTGGATTTTAAAAATATAAAGTAAAATATACAGTAAGCGCTCAATACTGGTGGCAGCAGCTGAACATAAAAGGAAAACGCATATAAAGTCCCACAATTCAAAATATAAAAATGCAGCGCTTAAAAGAGTGATAAAACACAGTCCAGTGAAAGAAGTGCTCCGTGATTCCTAGTGCAAATGGTGGAAATTTACACTAACCAGATAGCGTAAATTTATACGCATGTGTGTATAAATCCTGTGGAATCCCCTTCTCCACTTGGATCTGGTCAAAAGAATAGCTGGAAAAGGTAGGTATCCTGCGCCCTCATGTGGTGAAAGAGTGGTCCAGCAGGTCAGAGCGATGCCAATCTGAGGAAAGCCTCCCCCGTCCCAGGAGATCCTTAGGGGCTGTGAAAATGGAAGAAGCTCCTCACAGGAGACACAGGGGAGTACTCATAGTGTAGTAGATAAGGCTTTATTGTAAAACATCTGTGCACAATGAACAGGGTATAGGCAGATATGGATGAAACACACTGACCCCTTGATACCAAAGATGGCCGCCGGGCCTCCTCGTGGCACCGGCGGCTTAGTGTCAACGGCGTCCTGGGTCCCAGCTGACGCGTTTCGTGCGCACGCACTTCTTCAGAGGTGGAACAAAGGACTTTGTTCCACCTCTGAAGAAGTGCGCCCGGCGGCCATCTTTGATATCAAGGGGTCAGTGTGTTTCATCCATATCTGCCTATACCCTGTTCATTGTGCACAGATGTTTTACAATAAAGCCTTATCTACTACACTATGAGTACTCCCCTGTGTCTCCTGTGAGGAGCTTCTTCCATTTTCACAGCCCCTAAGGATCTCCTGGGACGGGGGAGGCTTTCCTCAGATTGGCATCGCTCTGACCTGCTGGACCACTCTTTCACCACATGAGGGCGCAGGATACCTACCTTTTCCAGCTATTCTTTTGACCAGATCCAAGTGGAGAAGGGGATTCCACAGGATTTATACACACATGCGTATAAATTTACGCTATCTGGTTAGTGTAAATTTCCACCATTTGCACTAGGAATCACGGAGCACTTCTTTCACTGGACTGTGTTTTATCACTCTTTTAAGCGCTGCATTTTTATATTTTGGATTTTAAAAATGTTGCAGTTTTTTTTGAAGATTGCTATATATACTTGCTATATTATCAAATTGGACAGATTCAAATTGGAAGGATTCAATATATTTGGGCGTTAGTCCAACCCACCAAGAGAAATGGCATGAGCTGATTGGACAATATTGACTGGCATCACTTGCATCCAAATTAATAAATGGCATGAAATTCAGATCCAATCATTATCCAAATCTGAAATTATTGAACAAATTTGAAAATGTAAATGCATTTGTGAATTTTGTTATAACTTTTTTTAGATTTGATTACATTCATTACTATGAACATTGGGAGATTCGTATAGATCCGGATCTCCAAAAATTAAATTTTCGCCCGAAAAATTAATCTCGAATGAAATAAAACACACGTCTAACAGTCCTGTGCAAAATACCTATTGATGTCACCACCTGAGACTGTGCATGAGTACCTGAGTCACTTGTGCACAGGGGCGGACTGACAAATCATGGGGCCCCTGTGTCCTTGCCCAAACTCAAAAAAGCCTATGAAAAAGGTACCAGGGGCATCTCATGGGGCCCCCTACTGACCCCGGGACCTCAGGCAGTGCCCGAGTTTCCAAATGGTCAGTCCGCCCTGTGGCAAACAAGCTCATCAGAGCTGGGAGAGGAGTTCTTCTTTTACTTTCTGTTATGTGAGGTATTCCTTGAATCATTCCTCACATCCCCCCTTTCCAGCCCTGAGAGGCCCTTATCTCCTGACAGATGGTGGGGGTCAGCCCAGGAGAAACATTCCTGGTGGGGCCAGCAGTCCTGGGAAGCCTTGACCCAAAACTGTGTAAGCCCCCACATCATAAAATAGATAATAGCTTCTCTCCCGGACTTGAAAGAGAGTTGAACATTCCTCAGGGCAACCGTATGTTTCATGTCATGTATTATGAAGCTATAGTTAATTCAGTTTCCCACTGACCACTCCCAAAACGTGTAGTCCGAGCCCCCCCCCTTCCCCTTTCTGAAAGTCTTAAACTGTTTCTAAGCGCTTACTTGCAATTCACGAATCCCTGCCTTTGAAGAGACGCTACTGTTTGTTATATCCCTGTATAGCAGGTCCGCGGGCCGTGCTATATAGATCAATATTTCAATCATTATAGTGTATATTTGGTAACGGGAGTTTCCCAGTCTCCGACAAAAGTGGTGGTGGCAGTAGAGGGTTAGTTGCGTAATTAACCCGACCCAGTAACAAGCGCATTCAGGCTGCAGGCACCGATTGTAGTCCATTAGCTGGGCAATCGCTGTGCTGGGTGCGGCTGAGTGTGGCCTTGTTACGCGCGTCACACAGCGGTTTTAGATCGGCCGGTCCTTCGGTCACGAGTTTGGTGAGAAGGTCTGGGGTCTGACGCCGTGGGCGTGACGTATCACTGTTAGTCGCGGCTGTGCGATTGTCGCCTGTTGGTGGCGGCGACCGCAGGTTGTGACACGCCCCTGCTTGTGCACAAAATAAAAGTGGATACACATAGTGCCAAACATGGCACATTGAATTTAAATCAAAAAAGAAAAATCCTAAATGAACCTGGTCAGGATATGGACATTCAAATATTTACATATCTACTTGACCTAAAGATGATTTACCCTCCTTCCTGACAAGGCCGTTCTTTGCGATACAGCACTATGTTATTTTAACTGATAATTGCATAGTCATGTAACGCTGTACATAAATAAAATTTGTATATTTTTTTTCCACGAATAGAGCTTTCTTTTGGTGGTATTTGATCACCTATGTTTTTTTTACTGCGCTATAAACAAAAAAAGATCAAAAAAGGTTGAAAAAACCCTCCAATATTTTCTACTTTCTGCTATAAAACATATCCAATAAAAACATTTAATCAAATTGATTCATAAATTTAGACCAATATGTATTCTGCTACATATTTTTGGTAAAAACAAATCCCAATAACTGTATATTCATTGGTTTACGCAAAAGTTATAGTGTCTACAAACTAAGGTACTGTATATATACTGGAATTGTAATTAAATTTTTTTTATACTAGTAATGGTGGTGATCAGCAAATTATAGCAGGACTTCAATATTGCAGTAGAAAATCTGACACTAATTGACACTAACTGGCACTTTTTTGGAACCAGTGACACTATTACAGTGATCAATGCTAAAAATATGCACTGACACTGTACACTGTAATAACACTGGCTGGGAAGTGGTTAAATATCTAGTGTGATCAAGGGGTTAACTGTGTGTGCTGTTTTCACTAGGTAATGTGCTGGATTTTTTCCCTGCTAACAGGTCACAACTCTGCCTTGTTTATATATGCAGAGCTGTGTTCTGTTAATCTCCTAGATGATCGTCGGGTGCCGGACCTCATCCATTATCCGGCACCCACTGATGGTTCTCTGCTGTTCAATCACAGCAAAAGCAGCCCGCCAGCAGTGCACATGTGCACCCATGACCAGAAAGTGCAGAATCATGTTTATAGACTTGATTCTGCATAGCATGGCTGCCCTGTCGCAGTATATCTGCTATGTGGTGGTCTGCAAATGGATATTCTCAACAATCAGTAAATTAGCATTAAGCAGCATGTTCTTACTGTCTTCTGTAGCTGCAGGAATTGTGGAGAAATGTACACTGTTCATCTCCCTTCCATTGCAGCAGGAACAACCCACCAGCATTCTAATGTAAACACAAAGTAGCTGCTCTAAGAGGTTCAAAAACCAACTACAATCTTACTTTACTGTCTCTATTGTGGTCTCTAATAATGAATTACTCCACTGTGCCTGCAGCTTGATTTCAATCCAGTGGGTGTGTATATATATATTTATTTTAATATCAAATACATCTATTTTATTACTATAATTGTTATGCTAGATTTTCAGGGATTTAGTTATACTTTAATTTATATTGTCATGTTCCATGGCTAAATTACAATTATTTTAATACAAAATTTAAATCTATCATGAACAGTTCATGGTGTTCATTTTGGGACTATTTATAAGCTGTACTATTGACAATGACCTGAATATGGACCTTAACTCAATGCCCCTCACCGTGAAATACCTCCTGTTGTGTAAACTGAATATAGAATATATAAAATAAAGGACTTTTATAGGTTATTTGACATTTCAATGTCTATTGGCTGCAAGGATACGCAATCCAGCAGAGGAAACTCTATTACATTGCAAACTGCTCCTAACAATACTTGCTGCCACAAATTTGCCTTAGCTGTCTTAAAAAAACAATTGTTCATTGTTTAGTAATTTTAAGATATGCCAACAAAACATTGATTACTTTGAAAATAAAGGTACATTTACAGCATGCAATAATTTTCAGTTGATTTAGAAAAGTAAAAATGTACAGGCTACTGGAAACACTAAAATACAGAAATGTTTGTACAAAACACCCTGTAATAATTGGCCCAACCTTGAAAGTTTCTCTTGCTTCTTAGGTAGAGAAATAAACAAAGTTCTAACACACCTGCCATTTTTGGTTTCCAATCAAGCAAATAATATGTTGAAGATAAACGAGCACTTTAATACAGAGACACATGAATGCACTGTCATATTTCCTCAGCTAGGCAGGGATATCGTTTTGAGATCAGTGATGTATGTGTCATATGTGAGCACCATATTTGTCACATATTCATGTTTGAATGATTGCTTGTAGGATGAATGTGTTTGTAATAGTACACATGAGTACCTCTGTGGAATTGATGAATATATTGTATATATCCATCACAGTTCCATACATGAACAAATATAATTCGCATTTGTTGTTATGAACACATGTTGGCTATAAATTAATGTTTTATAAGGATGTGCTAACACCCCTTGACATTTTCCAAAACAAAAACAAAACATTGTTATCTGTTCTCTCTATATCTCCATCTCTAATTTTTAAAATATATTTATATACTTTGTGACAGCATTTCTAGTAAACATTTAGTAAATTTTCTTTAGTAAATATACAGTATATAGATGCTGTTTTAGGTAAGATGTGTTTCGGATGGACTATTGTATATCAGAGTACTTAAACTTTTTGTCATAAGTAAATAAAAAACAACTTCATGGGTTTATAGTCACTCTTTTATTCCCATTTTTTAAAAAATTTATCTATTTACTGAGCTCATTCAATAAAGTAAGGAGTAATATACAAAGCAACTCAATATATCAAGTCAAAATTTATTTTCACCAATATGGCTTTAACAAACTGCCATATGAATGGCTCTCATGGATTATTGCACATTATAACTGCTTTTAGCACCGTTTTTTTTATAACAAAAGGGTCAATATCCAAGCTGAGAGTTACTTTCACTGTGTTCCTTATTTTATCTCTACAATGTTCCCATAAAATCCTTCAATTCACACAACAAAATATTGCATTGGTGTGGAATTGTTTATCTCACATAAAATAATTACTTAAAGTACATATTAGGAAACAAGAGGGAATAGAAACAGTGGTGAAAATGTAATCTAATGGAATCTATGAAAAAAAATACTGTAAAGCTTTATACCATCAAAGCTATCTAAGCCAACAGAATACTGCAAATGGCAAGCCTTCTGTCATGTAGGATAGCTCAACTATGTAGAAAAAGATGATTATTTATGCAAATCACCAGGAGAAAAAACAATCTAAATACACAAACTTTATTACAACACATTAAAAATCACATGAACCTAAAATCATTAGAATGCCTTATTTTTCCATTATTGTAACAATGGGGTCGATTTACTAAACTTTGAGCAGTCAGAATTTGATGCAGCTGTGCATGGTAGCCAATCAGCTTCTAACTTCAGCTTGTTTAATTAAGATTTGACAATTAAACCTGGAAGCTGGATTCTATGCAGAGCTGCACCAGATTTTGCACTCTCCAATTATAGTAAATCAACCCCAATGTGTAGAAAAGTTATATATATGGCTATTTCAACCTCACGCATAAAGCAATCACATTAATTGTGGCCATTATAATATAAAAGTAATAAAAAGGCAATTAATAATGACTTACCATTCAAACCCATTGAAAAATTATGAATGCCTCTATTGAAAAACAATGTAAAGGATGCATGTACAGTATAATTGGAGGCATTGTAGTACTATAGCACCAGGTGAGTGATCCAGGAGGAGAGTTTTTTGACCACAGCAAACACAGACACCTGAAAGTGTACATTTTTGAAAGGGAATGACTCACAGCTGGGTGTGGAGATTTATGATATTAAAGGATAAAACCGGGAGGACAGAGCATGCAGAAAAGCATTCTGTTGGGGTAGGACAAGGACAGGAAGGAAGGATTACAAACATACTGCTGGGGAATGATGTTGGGGGGGGGACGGGACAGAGAACTGACCATTCAGAGTTGTTGAGTTGTTAGAGATAAGCAGCAGAATGGTGTGTTAGATTTTCACCATATTAAGAAGTCCTCAGGGGGAAATCTTAAAGGTGTTTGTTACCCCAACATTTTTTTTAATTCCTGATATGTGTCTGTTATACCATGCACTTATGTTAAAATGTATCCTGTTCTCTATGCATTGACCAAACTAGTCATAGAAGCACATTGATCCAAGTGTGATCAATTTTCTGTCTAATCTGGGAGTATAGTCTACTTGTCCTCCCTTGCACAGCCATACTACTCTCTGTCTCTTGCTGAACCCCCCTTCCTCCCTGCAAACTCCATCCCAACCTCTCTAAACCCCTTAGCAGCTTTTATATATATATACTATATTGGAAAAAGTATTTGGACACCTGCCCTTTTACACACATGAACCTTAACGACATCCCAGTCTTAGTCAGTAGGGTTTAATATTGAGTTGGCCCACCCTTTGCAGCTATAACAGCTTCAACTCTTCTGGGAAGGCTGTCCACAAGGGTTAGAAGTGTGTCTATGGGAATGCTTGACCATTTTTCCAGATGAACATTTGTGAGGTAAGGCACTGCAGTTGGACAAGAAGGCCTGGCACACAGTTTCCGCTCTAATTCATCCCAAAGGTGTGCTATCGGAGCAGGCCAGTCAAGTTCCACCCCAAACTTGCTCATCCATGTCTTTATGGACCTTGCTTTGTGCAGTGGTGTGCTGTCATGTTGGAACAGGAAGGGGGCATCCCCAAACTATTCCCATAAAGCTGGAAGCATGAAATTGTCCAAAATATCTTGGTATGCTGGCACCTTAAGAGTTCCCTTCACTGGAAATAAGGGGCTAAGCCTAACCCCTGAAAAACAACTCTACATCATAAACCCCCTCCATCAAACTTTACACTTGGCACAATGCAGTCAGGAAAGCACCATTCTCCCGGCAACTGCCAAACCCAGACACGTCCATTGGATTTCATCACTTCACAGTGGCGGCGTGCTTTATACCACTGCATCTGACGCTTTGCATTGCACATGGTGATGTAAGGCTTGAATACACTTGCTTGGCCATGAAAACCCAGTGCCCTCTATGCACTGTTATTGTGCTAATCTGAAGGCCACATGAAGTTTAGAGGTCTTTAGCTATTGACTCTGCAGACAGTTGGCGACTTCTGCACACTGTGCACTTCAGCATGTGCTAACCCAGCTCTGTCATTTTACATAGCCTGTTGCTGTTGTTCCCACAACCACTAACCACTAACAGTTGACCATGGAATATTTAGTAGCAAGAAAAGTTAATGGATGGACTTATTGCACAGGTGGCAACCTTTCACGGTACCATTGAGTAAAATCAGAAATTTAGGCGAGCGCAAAAATATAGAGCAGCTAGCATTAAAGGTAAACTTAAAGACCTCCAAATCATACCATATACTAACAATGCAGCGCTATAAATAAACAAATCAATAAATATGAATAATAAAAGCGAATAAATCATAAAAGGTGAGCGCCAATACAGTGCTTATAAGATGATAAGGTGACGGCCAGAGGAGCCTACCAGAATGACGTCACACCGCACACGGCCGTCAGGAAGGACAGTGGCCATTTTACATGTACCTGTTCTTATTGCAAATGTGAGTGCTTTCCTATCATATTTTACTGCTACTCGAATAAAGAAATACTACACTATTAGCACCTATCTGTCTCTGGCTCATATTGTGTGAGCCCCTTAAGGTGGCGATATCCCCCAAGTTCTGTTGTTTCTGTCCTGGTGGTCCAATACCTATGAGGAGTTGTCCCTGTGGTATTCCTGTTTGGATGGTCTGATGACAACAGTGAGCTGTCCCTAGGAGCTGAGTGTGCCCTGTGAGGGAGTGGAGTTAACTTTTGTGCCTTGAATGTGCCTGATGACCCCGCAGCCCCTGCCCAGTCCCTGATGACCACTGTTGAATACTTATGTATATGCGCATATCACGTGCGCTTCTGGTGAGTGCACTCATATTACCAGCCCTCACCATTTAGGATAACCAGCATGGAATATGGATCAGCCAACTTTATGAACTTGATTTGCATTGTTATACCTATGATGTACTATAGTCACTTTGTATATTGATTTTATATCTATTCATTTATTACGTCATTAAGAGCCGATTTATCACCTTATCACCTTATAAGTGCTGTATTGGCACTCACCTTTTATAATTTATTCACTTTTATTACTAATATTTATCGATTCATTTTTTTTATAGCGCTGCATTTTTAGTATATTGTATCACGGTACCATGCTTGAATTCACTGAGCTCCTGAGAGCGACTCATTCTTTCACAAATGTTTGTAGAAGCAGTCTGCATGCCCAGGTGTTTGATTTTATATACCTGTGGCCATGGAGGTGATTGGAACGCCTAAATCTAAAGATTTGGATGTCTCACTTTAACAGCCTCCCGCCCGCCAAATAGTAAAATGACGGATGCAAGGCGGTTCTCTCGTTCTGGGAGGACGTCATATGATGTCCTCCCATTCTAACCGCACATGCGTGGCTCCAGGAGCGCGCAGTGTGGCGATTGGCAGTGCGTTGTGTCCGTCGGACATAGCGGATCACCGATCAATGGAAAGAGTCGAAGATGTCGGCTCGGTCATGTGATCAGCTGTGACCAATCACAGCTGATCACATGTAAACAGGGAAATTCCGGTTATCAGCATTTCTCTCCTCATGAGCTGTAGAGCTGGTAATCGGCATTCCTCATTGGGGACATGTACACAGATCATCAGAGCACTGATGATCAGTGTGCCCTGATGATCTGTGTAGCCCCAGCTGTGCCACCTGTCAGTGTCCATCAGTGTCAGCTGTCAGTGCTCACCCATGCCACGTGCCAGTGCCCATCAGTGCCACATTTCAGTGCCCATCAGTGCCACATCAATGTCACATATCATTGCCCATCTGAGCTGCCTTTCAGTGTCACCCATCAGTGCCAGTCAGTGCCACCTATGAATGCCAGTCAGTGCAACCTATCAGTGCTGCCAATCAGTGCCACCTATCAGTGCCAGTCAGTGCCGCCTATCAGTGCCAGTCAGTGCCGCCTATCAGTGTGCATCAGTGCTGCATATCAGTGCCTGTCAGTGTTGCCTGTCAGTGCCGCCTAACAGCGCCCGTCGGTGCCACCTAACAGTGCCAGTCAGTACTGCCTATCAGTACCAGTCAGTGCCACCTATCAGTGTCACCTATCAGTGCTGCCTATCAGTGCCGTGTATGAGTGCTGCCTCTCAGTGCCCATCAGTGATGCCTGTCAATGCCCATCAGTGCCACATACCAGTGTTTCCTCATCAGTGAGCATCAGTGCAGCCTATCAGTGCCCATCAGTGCAGCCTCATTAGCGCATATCAGCGAAGGAGAAAAAATCACTTATTTAAAAATTTTTATAACAAAAACTAAGAAAAAACATTTTTGTTTTCAAAATTTTCAGTGGTTTTTGGTTTAAGAAAAATAAAAAACCCAGAGGTGATTAAATACCACCAAAAGAAAGCTCTATCTGTCTCAAAAAAATGATAAAAATTTCATATGGGTACAGTGTTGCATGACCGTGCAGTTGTCATTCAAAGTGTGACAGCGCTGAAAGCTGGAAATTGGCCTGGGCAGGAAGGGGGTATAAGTGCCCTGTAGGCTAGTGGTTAAAGATCAATTAACACAAGATCTGTCTGAATTTTTTCAGTTCAATGGAAATACTGTGTCGGATTGAGAGTGGTCCATTCCCCAAACCTGTGGACATGGATGATTCTTCCTCTGGTGCTGAAATAGAACTGATTTAGAACTTGCCTCTTAAATATAAGGCCAAATCCAAAAAAAGTCCACATCTTAAGTCCAATCCCTCCATCTGTTCTTTCCTAAAGCACACCCTTAAGGATACTGAAAAACTCTCCCTACAAGGGGGTTTTGCTTCTAATCTCACATCATCACGACAAAAAGCCCTTTGTTTACTTAGGGACAATACACAAATTTTGGCAAAGACCTCCGACAAGGGGGGCAACATGTTCATCATGAATAAGGATCAATATGTTGGTATGTGTCAGGACATATTATGTAATAAGTAATGGTATAAGCAGGTTCCATTTACATTGCTGGATGAAATGAGTATGTGGTACAAGTCAATCATGTTAAGAGCATATCATGATCAACTGATTGATAAGGATACAATTGAATATCTAGATGTTAAATGGCCTAGGACTCCCACATTTTATGCCTTGCCTAAAGTGCATAAGAATGTACATAAACCACCAGGTTAGTAGATGTATATTTGCGGACTCATGTCACCAGACTCCCTTCCTATATCAAGGATACCATTGATTTACTTAAAATAGTGGAAGATATGATAATTCTCATCAGTGCCTCTATATCAATGAGAAATAAATAGGCACCCTATTCTCACATATCACACAGGAAGGAAGTGGACACAATACACAAGTTCCTATAAGAGCAGGACACTTCCTATTGGCCATACAGTGACTTTATTTGTAGCCTACTATACCATATTCTCACGTCAAATATTTTTCTTTTTGACACAGTGGCCTTCCTTCAGGTTCAGGGAGTGGCGATGGAGGCATGTTGTGCCCCATTGTACACTAACCTGTACCTAAGAGGATGGGAAAGGGCTTTATTTTCCAGTGATGCCTCATCGATGTACCTGTGCCATATTTTGCTTTGGCGCAGGTACATTGATGATATCCTCATTATTTGAACAGCTACCTATGATAAGCTATTAGATTTCATGTCCTACATATTCAACAATGATTTCAATTTAAAATTCACTATGCAGACAAGGCAGCAGCAAATTCCCTTTCTAGATCTATACATTCTGGTGAACTCTGATGGGTCTCTGTATACCACGCTGTATTGCAAAAAGATGGCTGGCAATACAATATTACAAACAACCAGTGCTCATTCTGCCCCTCTAATAAGAAGCATACCCTATAGCCAATATTTGAGACTACATAGAAACTGTATCAGAGATATTGAATTTGATATTGAAGCTAAAGTACTAAGAGATATATTACTAGCCCAGGGTTACAGTAAGAAACCCCTTAAGAGATCTTAACATAAAGTGAAGGCACAAAAAAGAGAATATTTATATTTAATTATTTTTTATTGGAAAATTTGAAACATACAAAATAATTGAAAACATTAGTATAGAGAGGTGCACATTTAATACAAAATCTTGTATAGGTAGGGTAAAATGGGGTAGTGGTACCTCGCCATCCGGCCGAAGTACCTTGCAAAATCTTGGTTCAGCTACATGAGAGGTATGCTCAATTTAGTGCACCTTATTGAATTGTGGTATGAACATTAAAGGAGAAATTAGGAAGGGAAAAGAGGGGGGGGAGGAGGGGGTAGAGGCACCTAGAATGTCATAATCGTGTAGTGTGGTCGAATATTATATAATCATTTTATTGAACAGTTGGGGTTGTGTAACCATCGGGTCCATTGAGTCTCAAATTTGTGGTATGAGAAGTTATGGAGGGCTGTTCTCCTCTCCATTTCACATAGGAAGTTAAGATCGGACAGTAGTCGGGACAAAGAGGGAGTGTTAGTAGATCGCCATAGTCTGGTGATATTGAGCTTTGCAGCTGACAGAATATGTATAGTGATGGTGCGTGAGGGCAATGGAATTTTGTCTATTCCAATATGGAGGAGCGCTAGAGCCTGGTTTGGGGTTATTGGCGTCTTTGTAATGGAGGAGATTATTTGAAAAACTTGGTTCCAATAGGAAGTCAGGGACCTACACGCCCACAATAAGTGCGTGAGAGTACATGATTCCCCACAATGTCTCCAGCAGGATTGTGAATGTTGAGGATAGAATAGGGCTAATTTGACAGGAGTTAAGTACCCTTGATGGAGTACTTTCAGATATGATTCCCAGTGCGAACTGCACTTTGAAGATTTGTAAGTAATGGTAAAAGTTTTTTCCCAAGTGCTCAGAGATATGGGTTGTTGAATTGCTTTTTCCCAGTTTGCTATGGACGATGTGTGTGTATTAAATTGTGATTCAACTAGGAGCTTGTAGAACGATGAAATGCCTTTTTTTGGATAGGTTGGTTTTTGTAAGAAATGCTGTGTAGTCGCTGGGATTTTAATACTACATGGTACATTCGCCTTATAGAGGGAATGGGTTATACGTATATAGGTAAAGTATTCAGTAGCTGGGATTTGGTATTTTTCTCTAATAGTCTGAAAGGAATGTAGTGTATTGTTGGTGTACAGGTTTTGTATGTAGAGTAATCCATGGTCATTCCATAAATGTAAGTTTAAATGAGGAGAGAGGAAGTGTAGGGACGAAAGCGGAGTGAGAATTTGAAGATTGTCCTTACGTAGTTGGGTATGAGAAATAAAGTCATACCAAGCTGTTAGAGAGGCTAATATGCAAGGGTGACTATGTAAATGCGTAATGTGTGCCCCTCGAGGTATGAATAATAAGTCTGACAAGGTGTGCAGTAGGAATAAGGAAGTTTCCAGAAGAGTCCAGGTTTTGTTGAATGTGGGCTGCCACCAAAAGAAAAGCTGGTCAAGTAAAGTGGCAAGGTAATAGGATTTCATATGTGGGAGTCCCGCTCCGCCTCTGGAGGATGGGCGGATTAGGAGATTTGTAGCATATCTAGGCTTTTTCAAATTCCAAAGGAATTTGTTCAATATTGCCTGAAGTTTTGTAAAAAAGATGTGAGGAACTGGTATAGGGAGCGTGCGAAAGATGTAAAGTATCTTGGGTAAGATACACGTTTTAACTGTCGCCAATCTGCCTAGCGTCGAGAGAGTAGTGGTGCGTAGACCTTTAATCTCTTGCGGAATAGATTCAAGTAGTGGTTTCAAATTAGCGGTATATAGTTGGTTAGTCTTTGGAGTCAGTTTGATTCCCAGGTATGGGATGCTAAGTTTTTCCCATGTGAAGGGGAAGTGTTTGGAGATTAGATTTTGGGTGACCTCAGGTGTGTGTAGATTCAGAATAGAAGATTTCGGTTCATTGAGTTTGTAGTAAGATACAGATGTGTAGTTTTGAATATGCGTTCGTATGGTTTTGAGGGAGTTGTATGGATTAGTGACCATTAGGATAATGTCGTCAGCAAATAGACTGATCTTGTGTTCGGATTTTAGGCATCTAATTCCCGTGAACTTGGGGTCGTTTCTAAGGGTGGTTGCTAATGGTTCAATGAGTAGCGCAAAAATTATAGGGGATAGCGGGCAGCCTTGTCTAGTTCCGTTAGAAATGTAGAAGGGTTGAGAAAGTGTGCCGTCAGTTAGGACTCTGGCCGATGGCTTGGAATAAAGGGACAAAATGGCCGATAGCATCCAGTCAGATATTCCAAATTTTTGGAGTGTATGTGTCATAAACTTCCAGTGGATTCGGTCAAACGCTTTTTCTGCATCAAGCGATAGCAAGAGCGAAGGTTGGGTATCTAATTCAAGGTGGTGTATCAGGGATATAATCCGTCTGGTGGCATCAGGGGCCTGTCTACCAGGGATAAATCCTACCTGGTCAGGATGGATTAAAGTCGGTAGGTAAGGGATTAGTTTTAGGGAGATTATCTTAGCGTATATCTTTATATCTGTATTAAGGAGCGAAATTGGTCTGTAATTTTGTACCAGTTGAGGGTCCTTTCCTGGTTTCGGGATGGTGGTAATTATCGACTGCAGCATGTCTTGGGGGAATGCGCCACAGGTAGCAACATGGTTGTACAGGGGGGATAGGTGCGGAGAGAGGTCAGGGGCAAAGGCTTTGTAGTATTCATTAGTGAAGCCATCGTTTCCTGGTGATTTATTCAGAGGAAGGGTGCGTATGATTTTTTCAATCTCCGCCGAAGAAATCGGTATAGAGATGGATTCAAGTTGAGACGGGGTTATGCGTGGGAGGTTAATGTTACATAGAAATTGTTCTATTGAATAAGTCGTGGGTTGGGTTGTATTGGCATCATCTTTTAGGTTATATAGTGTCTGATAGTAGACCGCAAAAGCATTTGCGATATCCTGTGGGTTTGCCAGAGTGTTGTGCGAAGCAGGATGTCGGAATGTGGATATTTTGGTTTTAAGACGTTTTTGTTTGATAGTTTTACTAAGGAGTGAATTTGCCTTGTTACCGAGCGCATAGAATTTAGCTTTTGTTTTTTGTAGGTTAGTGTTGTATGCGTGGAGTAAAATGGTACGTAATTTATTGCTGTCTGAGTTTAGGGTCACTGTTATATCGGGGTTTGGATTCTGTTTGTTTAGTTTTTCATTGGAGCGAATGGAAGTCATAAGCTGATCAATTTGTTGAGAACGTTGTCTCTTAGTGCGGGCGTTTAACTGGATGAGAATACCTTTCATGTATGCCTTATAGGCCAACCAAAGTGTGGTAATAGATATATCATGTGGGGCGTTGGTGTCAAAAAAGAGTTTGTGGGCTTCTTGGATACGCTTCTGGTTCTCCGGCGCTGTCAGAAGTGAAGAGTTGAGTCTCCAGATGGGTGGGAGCGCTGTGTTTTGGTCATCGTCTAATGATATATGGATTGGGGCATGGTCCGACCAGGTTATAGTCCAAATTTTGGATGCTGTCACTTGTTGCAATGTCCATTTGTCTGTGATAAACATGTCTATACGTGAGTATGAAAGATGTGGAGGGGAGTAATAAGTATAATCTTTTTCAGAGCCATGTTGACATCTCCAGATGTCATAAAGGTCATTGTCGTGCAGAAATTGATTAAGAGTTGGTTTCGTGGATTTTTAAGTAGATGAAGAGTCCATGTTCGAATTACCCGTAATGTTGAGATCACCACCGACGATGAGTTTCCCTTGTTTAAGTATGGAGATGGTTTTGTAAAGTTTACGGTAGAAACATAGCTGTTTGCAGTTCGGGCCATAAACATTTACTAGTGTATGAGTCTTGTCATTTATTTGGCATACTAAAATGTGGAAGCGTCCAAGTGGATCCGCCCTCTGTGACAAAAGGCGAAATGAAAGAGAATCCTTAATGGCCGTGATCACTCCATTCTTTTTTTTGGGGTTAGTTGCCATAAATGTTTGAGAGAAACGGTGAAGGTATAATTTGGGCGCCTTTTCGGTAGCGAAGTGTGTTTCCTGAATAAAGAGTATGTCCGCTTGTGACTTCCGTGCTTCTCTAGAGAGTAACGAACGTTTATATGGCGAATTTAGGCCTCGGACGTTAAGTGATGTAAAACTAATCATTTGGAATCGTGATTTCTCGCTTTTCCGTAACCTGAGGTGGTATTTGGGAGAGGCATATGATCCTGTGTCTTGCTAGAAGATAAACATGTAAGAGGAGGTGATAGGACTGTGACTCAATCGGAGTGTTGAGGGGAGTATTCCAAGATGTGTCGAAGTACGTGACATATGGGTGTTGCGTGGGTATCCAAAGGTGCCATGGTAGGGAAGGGGTAAGGATATAAAGAACAACAATAAAAAAGGATTTGCGAAAAATGCAAATATCCCGAGTAGCCAACTTTGCTACCTCAAAACCGGGGGGTGCGGGTGGGCTTGACCACCAGACGGGGGTCGAGCCAATTACAACCATTTTGAACGAACTTTGCCAAATGTAGGCCAAACGCCAGACAAATCAGATGAAGAAATTGCTCCTGGGAAAAAGTATGGACATATTTTAGTGAAAGGAGGAAAAATATGTCTTGTGAACATCATGTTGCCTCCATAGAGCTATGCGCGGGTCCTTGCGGTTCCGCAGGGAGGATATTCCAGGCTTTCAGTAGATCCAGGCCCGTCTCCAATGTTTTGATAGTAAAAAATCTACCATGTTGCCGCACCATTAGTTTGGTGGGGAACCCCCATTGATATGCTATGCCATGGTTTCTTAGGGCCTTGGTGATAGATATCATTTGTTTTCTGTTAAGGAGGGTAGCTTTGGACAAATCAGCATATAATCGGAGATTTGTGTACAATGGTGGGAGCGGCGGTGGGTTTCGAGCCGCCGACATAATTTTATCTTTCACATGGAAAAAATGAATGCGGGCCAATACATCCCTAGGTGTGGATGCCGGCAAAAAGGAGGGTTTAGGTAGGCGATGTGCCCGGTCAATTGCAAGCTCCAAGTCAGAGATTGAAGGGAGGAGTATTTTGACATATTGCTGTATGTATGGGATTAAGTCAGCGTTGGTGACAGATTCGGGAATGCCTCTGAATTTGATGTTGTTGCGACGTGATCTGTCTTCCAGATCAGCTAATTTTTGATTGATTTGCTCAATGTCAGTCGAGTGCTCTGTGTGTGCATCAATTAGGTTGTTGTGCGCTGTTGTTATGTCTCCCATGCTATTTTCAATGTGGCTGATTCTATGTTCTTGCTGTTGTACTAAAGTTGATAGTTGGTTAAGTGGCATAAAGATATCGTTGTGTAGAGATTGGCGCAACGACGTAAGCATGTTTTTCATGCATATTTCTGTCAAAGGTATGTCTGACACAGGGAATGCTTCTAAGTCAGGCATAGCTGCATGGGGTGGCTGTAATGGAGGATTTAAGGCCTGGTGAAGTGTGCTAGGGTCCTGTTCTAGCCGTGGCCTGGATTTAGCTGGGCTGCGTAATGTAGGGGACAGTGGGGGTGACAACTCACCAGGGTCCCCGGGGTATAGTGAGTGCTGCAGCCTGGAATCTTGTTGCTGAGCCCTGTAGTCCTCCTGCTGAGCGCTGCTGCTGTCTCCCTGTCTGCAGCCGCGGGCGCCATCTTGGATTCCCGGCCCGACGGCCGAGAAGAATTGTGTCAGCTTCCCTGGCTGATCCAGGGATTTTTTCCTCCTCGGCATGGCTGCGGGTGTTTGAGCACCTTATGCGGATCGGTGCCGTGCAGTTGCGATTTCCCAGGGCCGGTTTGAGCCGCTTATAGGCTGGCGGGTGGACGGCGCTGTTCTACTGCACGTCCACCTTCAGTGCTGGCCGCGCATGCGCCCAAAAAGAGAATATTTAAATTTCTCATATAAACCATGGTCCAATTCTGATACCACTAAAGTTATTACAAGGTTTAGTGCATATCAAGATCACGTCTGTCAAATGCCTCTGATATAGCACATCAGATGCAAACATTCATATCCTTATACTAAATCCGACTGACCAATGGCACCAGACAGGGCTGCCCCCTTCCTTCTTTACATAGTTACATAATTCGTCTGGTTGAAAAAAAGTCTATCCAGTTTAACCATAAAAAAAAAGTTATAATCCTACACCCACAGTTGATCCAGAGGAAGGCAAAGAAACCAACAAAGCATGATTCAATTTGCTCCTGAAGGGGAAAAAAATTCCTTCCTGATCCCCTGAGAGGCAATCAGATATTCCCTGGATCAATTTTACCTATAAATGTTAGCAACCAGTTATATTCTGTGTATCCAAGAAATAATCCAGGCCTTTTTTAAAGCAATCCACTGAGCTGGCCAGAACTGACTCTTGAGGGAGTCTATTCCACATTTTCACAGCTCTTACTGTGAAGAAACCTTTCCGTGTTTGGAGATTACATTTTTTTTCTCCAGACGTAAACGGTGCCCCCTTGTCCTCTGTGATGACCTCAGGGTGAATAACCCGACACCGAGTTCACTATATGAACCACTGATGTATTTATACATGTTGATCATATCCCCCTTAATCTCCTCTTCTCAAGAGAGAATAAACTCAGTACCTCTAATCTTTCCTCAAAGCTGAGCTCCTCCATGCCTTTCATTAGTTTGGTTGCCCTTCTCTGTACTTTCTCCAGTTCCCCAATGTTTTTTTTGTGAATTGGTGCCCAAAATTGAACTGCATATTCCAGATGAGATATAACTAATGATTTGTACAGGGGTAAAATGATATCTCTTTCTCTGGAGTCTATATCTCTTGTAATACAAGAGATGATTTTGCTTTTGCTTCTTGCTTTAGAAACAGCAGCTTGGCATTGCATGCCATTATTAAGCGTGTGATCTACCAGAACCCCCAGATCCTTCTCCACCATTGATTCCCCCAGTTGTACTCCCCCTAGTATGTATGATGCATGCATATTCTTAGCCCCCAAGTGCATAACCTTACATTTATCAACATTAAACCTAATTTGCCACATAGTTGTCCAATTATACAGTGCATTTAGGTCAGTTTGTAAGTTGGAGACATCCTGTAAGGACGTTATGTAAGCTTGGTGTTATCTGCAAAGACTGAAATGGTATTTTTAATCCCAGACCCTATATTGTTTAGAAATATATTAAAAAGTAAGGGTTCCAACACTGAACCTTGGGGTACACCACTAACAACCCTAGACCATTCAGAGCAGAAATCATTAACCACTACTATCTGAATATGATCTTTTAGCCAGTTTTCGAACCATTTACATACAGATTTTTCCAAGCCTGTAGACTTTACCTTACACACTAGCCGTGTGTGGGGAACTGTGTCAAATGCTTTTGCAAAATCCAAGTATACCACCTGCACCGCCGTACCCCTGTCAAAGTGTTCACCTCCTCATAAAAAGAAATCAGATTTGTTTGACAACTTCTGTCTTTCCTGAATCCATGCTGTCTGTTGCTTAAAATATTTTTTTCCAGCAAGAACTCATCTATGTGGTCTTTTATTAAACTCTCCAGTATCTTCCCAACTATAGAAGTTAAACTATCAGGTCCATAATTACTTGGTAAAGATTTTGACCCCTTTTTAAATATAGGCACCACATTGGCCTTACGCCAATCCAGTGGTATTATGCCAGTCATTAAACAGTTCCTAAACATTTGCTTCTTATACTGTGTTTGGAACCCCTTGCTGATGTCATTTACTCTTAATCTGATACTCGTGGAGTGTTTTTGCGACAGATGGAATATAAACTGTTTTTTTGCTGACGACATTCTCCTAACTTTGACTGCTCCACATACCTCACTTCCTAATCTCCATGACCTATTGCTGTCCTTTGGTTTGTTATCAGGTTACAAGGTTAATACTACTAAAAGAGAGGCCATTCCCTTTCATATCTCTGGAACTCCCTGCCCCAACCCATCAGATTATCACCTACTCTCCTCTCCTTTAGGCGCACCCTGAAAACCCACCTCTTCAGGGAAGCCTACCCCACCCCTGCTAACTTGCCGACCTCCTCCACTCTTCCTACCACCCCATCCCCCACAGCTATCTCCTCCTGTGCCACCATCCCCTCCCTCCTAGATTGTAAGCTCGAAAGAGCAGGGCCCTCGATCCCCTCATGTTTTGCATTGTATTATTGCTGTTCTGTCACATGTTCTGTCCCCCTTTGTAATGTACAGCGCTGAGCAAACTATTGGCGCTTTATAAATACTGTATAATAATAATATCCCTCCCTCCCCTGCTAGGCACTATACAGCATAACGTCCCTTATCGCTGATGCTCCTACTCCCTTAAATACTTAGGTGTACATCTGACCCCTTCATATCTCACTCTCTACCAAGCAAACTACCCCTTTATGTTCCAAGAAATTAACCTTCTAAAACAGTGGGACACTTGCCCTATTTCACTTTTTAGGGAGAGTTAACGTTCTCAGGATGTCTATTTTCCAAAAGATCCTATACCTTTTTGAAACATTGCCTATCCCCATCACGGTAAAATAGCTTAAATATCCCCAAATGTCCTTTCTCAGCTTTATTTGGCACAATAAATCACACTGCACTGCCAGCTTAGTGGTTTTTGCTTCATGAAGCAGAGGGGGTTTGGAGGCTCCAGATATTATCAAATATTACTATGTAGTAACTTCTAGATTCTAGATTTTCACACAATAGGTGGTCAAAAATGTAAATGGGAGTTACCTGCCCTGTCCACCCTTGTTCTTTTATATGGTGGCACCTTTTTACATCTATTACCCAGCTGAAGGATCTAAGTTTAGCTTCAATGTTGTTTACCCTTTCTATTTGGAAAAAAAATGTTCTATGAGGTACCCTCTCTCTTCTACATGCCCTACTTTATTGAATGTAGTTTTTAATCCAGAAATCCCAGATAGCTTATTGTATAGTCACATACATTCCTGGACTGAAACAGGTGTTTTTCAGCTTTGTCACTTGGCATACCCCCTTCCTGTAGATTTTATTTTTTTACTGACATCCCCAAAAAATTTCAGGTCCCCAAACAACTTTTTTTTCCTTCCTTCAAATTAAACATATTTTCTCTTCCAAATCTCCCTATTTAGCTCTAGACAAACCCACCAAATTTGAACTGTTATGAGCTTAAGGCCCTTATCAGCCTTGCCTATTATCATCTATTTACTGTATAACATTCTTCAGGAAGTTAGCCCATCTATGGAATTTAGTCATTCCTATATGCGTAAATGGGCTCACATCCTGTAACACCCTCCTCCTCTCTTACAATAGGGGGATATCTAGGAATTTAGTTCTAAAGCTTTGAGGTGTGTGGCACAGAGAGAGACTGCTATAAAGTTCTTCTTTTTTGCTACAAAATGCCTGAGGTCCTCCAATCTCCGTAACCAGTTAATTTCTAAGCAGCTATGTTGGAGATACCACAGTGACATAGGAATCCACTTTCACAAATTTTGGGATTCTCGTAATATCTGCCCCTTCTGGATTTCAGTCTAATCCCTGCTTCAAAATCTTCTTAGGATTGTATTACATCTAGATCCTGTTAACTACTTGCTAGGATTGCCTTTCCAGGGCATCTCCAAACATGCTAAAAATTGGCTGCATTTGTTTTATAAGCAGTCAAAAGATTTATACCTTTGGGTTGGCTATCTCCTGTCCCTCCAAACCACATACAACTGATACAAGTAATAGCTAATGTCTTAGAATAGAACATTTCACTGTTGTAGTCCATGACTCTATACCTCAATATTTGGGATATGTGGGACAATTTGGAGTTTGGAGCTAACTATCTCATCTGCCTCATCTTTAACTCAGTTACCCTTCTACACTTCATTTGTATACTTGGTCCATGGTGTTTCATTTCCACCTTCTCCCTTGGTTCTTTTTACCAACATAGTACTATGCGCTACGTATACTCTATGGTCATGCATATGAGCTCTCCTCTTTTATTCTATGTCCCCTATTTGTTTATTAATCCCTCCTTATGATCTTTTAATTACTGTGTATAGCCTGTACAATATTCTTTTCCAACCTGTCCTCCAGTTTCTTTGTTGACACTATTATATTTATTGTCAATTGCTGTCAATCCATGTTGATGTTGCAAATACCTGTACAACATCTAAAACCCAATAAATATACAATTATAAAAAAAATATGTTCCAAACATTTAACTAAGTAAGGCATAGTTTATATTCCAAAGGCACAAGGATAATTTGTCAAATGTCAATAGCAGCTTGTGTATTAACAAGATCATATAACATAGGTCCAATTATAAGATCTAATGGACTAAAACAGTTATTTTAATTTATGGAAAATTGGCCATTAACTACTCTGAATAAATACATTTTAGTATGGTCATTTATACGCTGTGTGCTATTGTAATTCTGAAACAAACACATTAACAAGAGGTGAGCTCCGCTTTGCAGCTGGAAAAATCAATCAAAATAATCAAGCATTCTAGTCTCACGACTGCATTTTTGGCACATTATTAAGGTGGTATATTAGAGGCTTTACTAAGGTTTTAAATGGACTAACAAGGTAATGGATATTATAATGATTTGTGCATAACAAATAGAGTATGAACTGTTACATCACATTGGACATTTAAGCTTACAATTAAATTTGTTGTGAATCAATCCTTTTTCAATATACTGTATGTATCTTTGGGTAATTATAGAAATATTTAGCAGAAAAAGGCCAACTGTACAGCCAGGCACCACAGAACCTTCTGAAAACATTCTATCCTTGTCCTCTTCAGCCTGTGCAGAGTGTCCAGGAGAAATAATCTAAGAACACAGGTACCTGCAAACAGAAAGCATGTTTGCAAATGAGCATATGTGTTACATTTTAGGGAAAGTCAAGTTAAAGTTAAACTTTGAGTTATGGTTCATGATACCTTGCTACTCATACCTAAACTTTAGCATTTTGCTTGGACACAACATGCTATACACACCATACTGGAAATGAATATTAATTTAGATACTGTACTTGTCCACCTCTCTCTTTTATATCAATATTTTATCTGTGTACACGGTACCATATCCAGACTTCAGCACTTCATCATAAAAGCCCAACTTCAGCACTGTCTCCTGCAAAAAGTCTCTTTTTGGGGATTTCATAATCTATTGCTAACATCCAGCCTCACTCACCTGGGAGTAAGTGCACAGTCAGTAATTTCATCACCCCATGCAAGCCCTGGACTACAGTAGGCGCAGTCATAAGCTCGTCTGTCAGTACAGGTAGTGCTCACATAGCACTGCTACATGACGAATATGCACTCTACTCTTCTCACAGGCTGCTTCTAGATTGAAAACCAAGGTTGGAGGTCACATGAGCATCATTTGCAAGACAATTTGCAGGTGTGTAGAATGCTTTTTAATATAAAAAACAGCACTGCGTGAAGAGAGGTTTAAAGTGGTAGTTCCTTTTTGTTTTTTTCCATAAAGAGTTTTATTGAACCGTAACACCAAGCAAACCAAGGCAGGTACAAGTGCAATATATCCAAAAAATATCAGAAGTGTTTATACAACAGTATAACTTATACAGGTTTGACTCATAAGCTCAGGACACGCATTTTGAAGCATCCAACATTCATGTAAATGGGACAAAATATGGACCCCTATGACTAGGTCATAGAAAACCATTGTAAGGGAGCCTCCCCATAGTAATTATGTCTCTGAGAATAAATGAAGACTCCTCTACAACTTTCTGGGGTCAGCTTGTACTTGCCAATGTAGCTGTGTGAAATAATAATCATTGAAAACAATGGGGATAAACCCACAACAAGACCAGAAAAAAAGGGGAACGCTGAAGGAAGTGAGTAAAACCGTGGAATTAGAGGAAAATGAAACAAAAATCAAAAGAAAAAAAAATTGAGGTGAGAGAAACGGGGATTTGCATGACTATAAGCTCTCCCCTTACCATGCCTTGGCGTGTCTCCCAGTCAATGGGGGCATCCAGCGTTTCATTGAGGGCAAAAAAGGATTGGAGGTTCGCCTGCAGTGTTTGCACATGCAGGGGGTCACTGAAAAGAGTTCAATCTCCAATGCTTCAATTTGAATTCTCCTTCTGGGAATGTCAAAGTCATAGAAATAAGGCGATGGTCTGAAAGAACCATAGGTTCAGTGGTAGCGGATGTAAGATATTGTAGGTCAGCTTGGGACAGAAAAAGGTAATCTATAGGCGAGTATTTTTGGTGAGGGGGAAGAAAACCGTGTAATATTTTACTGAGGGATATAAGACCCACCAGGAATCGTGGAGAGATAGATCTGAAAAGCAATTTTTAATTTTGCGCAAATACTTAAAAGGCAGGGATGACAAACTGATGGAGTCCCCACCTATCACCAAAAGGCCCTATGCAAATTCCGCCAACTGTATGCATAATTCCCAAAAGAAGCCCACCTGGCTCTCGTTCGAGCAATAAATATTGGGCAAAGTCAGTGGGTGTTGGCCAATTTTGCCTTTTAAAAACAGAAAATGGCCATTGGGGTCCGCATTACTGGCTCAAAGTGAGAACTGTAGGTGTTTAGAGAGTAGTATAGATACCCCCTTGGATGGACTCCCTTGCAGAAGCATGGTACACCACTGAAAAATGGAAAAGAGTGAATCTGGGTACATTATCTGTTCTGAAATGTTTCTCTTATATAAATACAATATGGGCATTATGCTTGTGGAATGCATGGAGGAACTGAGACTGTTTTTATGGGACATTGAGGCGCTTGGCATTCATAGAGAGGTTCTTCCAAGATGATTGGTGAGAGAAGTTGTTTAGGAGCCCCAATGTGTTTTATAGCAGACATCCTTTATCCCCCCAATAACAAGCACCAGAAAAAAAGAGAAACAAGAAGAAAGACTCAAAAAAAATGGGAAAAAAAGGGGGAAGGGGGAAAGGAGAAAGGAGAAAGAGTAAAGAAAACTAGATAGAGAGGAGTGAGGGAAAAAGAATATTCCTACCAGCCAGCAAGAAGGATTCATCAGGAACTAGCAGTTAAAATACTGAACTGGGGGGTGCATGCATGGCCAGCTCTGGTGATGGACACTCACTTGCAGAGATCCACAGCCATCCCGGCCTGAACACTGGCTAATGCCGAAACAAGGGGATCAAATGATCACCGAGGGGCAGCTCACCCCCCTCGGAATCACCTGGCACAATGCTCAGATGTCGCAAGTCTCCCTGTCAGCCACGGAAGATGACAAACTTCTACCCAGCACAGGAGCTGTGCAGCCAAGATGGTGCTGATGGCCCTCAGAACGGCTCCTCCACTAACACCAGGGACATGCTGCAGTATCACCCTGATCCAAGGCTACAGATGCCACTGTACGACAGTGTTCTCCCTCCCTGTCCCCTACCACCATGAGCCCAGCAAAATCAAGACCCAGAATAGAAGAGCCCATACACACAGAGTCTCACATGCCTGCCATCCCTCAGGAACCTCACTCACAGCTGCAGTCAGCCATTGAAGCATTTCCTGCTTCTGACCAGCCAGTATCAGAGCTAACCATGAAAAATATGCTATAATCATTAAGACAAATGCTACACTGCGACATTTCGATGGTCATAGCTCCTATATCTAACACTGTACAAGAACAAAACGACTGAATCATATTAAAAAAAATGGGCGACCTACATACTGCTCACAACAATATGGTTAATGCACATTCTGAACATGACTCAGAACTACAACAATTAAAACCCAAAATAGTGGATCTTGAAGACCGCTCAAGAAGGAACAACATAAAATTCAGGAGCATTCCGGAATCAGTCGCACCCGAGGCCTTGACATCATATCTCCAACAACTGATGAAACACTTCATACCAGCACTTACATATGTAGAACTAGCGATAGACAGAGCACATAGAATTCCAAAACCCACAATTCTCCCTGCCTCGGTCCCTAGAGACGCTTTGGCACGATTGCATTTTATCATGTCAAAGAAAAAATAATGGTGGCTACGAGAGCTCAGACATCCCTTCCACAACCCTTTGCGGGTGTCAAACTATATGCTGATCTATCTAAAGAAATGCTCAACAATAGAAAGAAATTGATCTCGGTCACGAAAGCACTCCGCAACCATGGCATAAGCTATCAGTGGGATTTCCCCACCAAACTTACCTTCAAACTACAGGGCAAGTTTTTTACTATTAGAAGCTTGGAAGCAGATATTGATCTCCTGAAACAATGGTGGATCCTCAACGCACTCCACAACACCCTCAACATATGGATGGGGACTGGACCTGACCTTGGCTCCAAATCCCTCACAACATCTCTCCTTGTTCTCTTACACTAATGGCCAGAATGGCTCGGCCTTGTTCCCACATTCGATAGAATGTCAACTTCTCTACACCATGACTATCTGTTATTGTCATTGTTAACAGTTCTCCCCCAGTTAACAGTAGCTAATTTTGCTACCCCTTTATCTTGTATTTTTTGCAATAATTTTTTTTACGTTCTATATAATATCTAAATATCTACAGTACCAACCAATCTTTTGTCTCCCTACTTCCTTTATCTGCTTCAAATCAACAGAAATTGTACAATCTACAAGTAAACCATTTAACCAACTGCTGCAAAATGTCACACTTACACCTTTACCTCATTCAAATCACTCACAGTCCTTAAAAGTGATTACTTCCACAAACGGAAACCGAGTACCAAAAGATTCAATATCTCACTCTTAGCAATTCTTAAGCTCTTATCTACACTCCTATCGCTCTTAAAATAATATCCCTCAATGTTAGGGGTCTAAACTCCCCTTTCAAGAAATCAAATCTAACCAAAGAAGCAAGCTCTCTCCAAGCGGACCTAATCATCATTCAGGAAACGCATTTTGCTAACACGAAAATACCCAACTTCAGCAACAAACAATTCCCAACACTCTGTATGGAGACTAATTCCAAAAAGAAAGACGGCGTTCTGACAGCAATAAAGAATACAGTAAACTTCCGATTTACCTCAGAATATGCTGATCCCCAAGGCTGATTTCACATCCTGACATGCCTTATTAATAACACCCAATATACGTTGGTTAATGTATGTGGATCAAACACTAACCAAATAAAATTTTGTAAGCATCTACTCACCAAGATTTCCTTACTCAAGAAAGGTAACCTAATCATAGGAGGAGACTTTAACATAATCGGAAATACACACTTAGATTCTTCTTCAAGAAAACACCCTTCAGCCCACTTACTAAACCATTTCCTACACACCAATGACTTATATGATATTTGGAGATGCCAACACGGAGCCAAGAGAGACTACTCATACTATTCTCCTTCTCAACATTCATACTCAAGGATAGACTTTTTTCTCACCGACAAATGGACTCAAAATATCACCTCTTCAGAGAAAGTGTAAGGGATTTCCGGCAAGAAGAATCGCGATCGGGAACACGCATGCGCATAGGAATTCCCGCAGGAGAATTGACGGTTGTGCGCATGCGCGCAGGAACGTGCGATCGCGCACATGCATGCGCACATGCATGCACACATGCACACGCACGGCGAAGATTGGCACCAGATGGCCCATTTAAGGAGTGCCTCTGCTCAGGTTCAGTACTGACTGGTCTTCAGCTCCCCCGTGTCCTGCTTGTTCCTGTACGATTCCTCTGTTACCAACCCAGCTTGTTCCTGACCCGACTTCGATTACTCTCCTGCTACCAGTTCCTGACTTCGGCTCTGCTCCTGACCTTGGCTTTTCCTTCTGATTCTGTACCGTGCTGCCCAACTGTTGATGACCCTGGCTCTCCCATGACTCTGCTCCAGACTCTTGTCCTCACTACCTACCTTGCTCTGCTACACGTCTGGCAATCCACAGAACCTGCTCTGGTATCAGTTCCATACTGATACCCATGTCTACTATTACGGTTTCCAAATCAGAGGATCATCTGCCTTCCAAGGTCATCATCTGCAAGAGCTGAAAGCAACAACCACTGGCGCTCTTGTCCCCCTGGTCCCTAGACTCCCTCTGTTCCAACATCAGCGGGGTCAGGGCTAGTGACACAAGTGAGGCCGACCTCGTCAATTCATTCTCCCATCAGGTACGTGATAGATAGGCACAATTATATGGTCTGACCATGCCCCCATAAGCATAACCCAATTAAGTCTTTAAAAGCAATTCCTGGGGGCGCATGCGCGGCCGGCTCCCAGATGGACGCGGCTTGAGTCTCGTTTTGTCCCAGTGCTAGGATCACCGTGGCACACACCGGCCCTGAGGCTCGAAAACAGAACGGCCACACTAATGAAGCGTGCACAACCCTTGAGAGCGATGCCACGCCGCTGCAAAACCCCTGGACTACCAGGGAAATTAACAAGTTTCTTCCCGGCCGTCTCAGCAGAAATCCAAGATGGCGCCAGCCCCAGCACAGGCAGACACAGGAGCCATGAGGGAGACAGCATGGCCCAGCATCCAGATATCCGGCTAACAGCTCCTCTATACCCTGGGGACCTGGGTGAGTCATCTCCTCCACTATCACCCACCACACGCAGCCCAGCAAAATCGAGACCACGTTTAGAGGGGGATTCCTCTTCTGATAATCCACCACTCACTTCAGTATCCCTCCAGATCAATCCTGAACCCTCAGTGATAGAATCATTTCCAGCGTCAGATCAGCCTATAACAGAAATATGTATGAAAAATATGCTGCTATCCTTGTGCCAAACGTTGCACAGTGATATAACAGCATCTTTATCCCAGATCTCCAATGTGGTTCAACCCCAAGATCATAGAATATGCCATATTGAAATGAGAATGGGAGAATTAGTCACAGCGCATAATGACCTAATTGATGCACATGCAGATCACACCATTGATATTGAACAAATAAATCTGAAACTAGCAGACCTGGAGGATCGCTCCAGGTGCAACAATATTAAATTAAGAGGTATACCTGAAAATATTACAAATGAAGCATTGCTCCCACATATCCAGCAATATGTGAAACACCTGCTCCCGTCTATCTCAGACCTAGAGCTCGCTGTGGATCGAGCACATCGGATACCCAAACCATCCTTTCTCTCGGTTCAATCCTGAGAGATGTTCTAGCCCGCATCCATTTTTACCATGTAAAGGAAAAAATAATGTCTGCAGCCAGAAATCCTCCACCACTTCCTCCATCTCATGCTAACATCAGATTATACGCAGATCTGTCAAAAGCTACGCTCCTGAATCTCAAAAAGCTGGCTACTGTCACTACGGCCTTACATAATCACGGCATAAGTTAACAATGGGGTTTCCCTACAAAACTAACTATCAAACAACATGGCAGAATATACACTATCAAGAGCCTGGAGGCGGGCATCGACTTGCTAAAATCCTGGAAGATAATACCCGTGGAACCGCAACAATTCACCTCTCATAACAACCAACAAATGGAAGCAGAATGACCCATCCAGTGCATCCTTAAGCCTTCCAACTGGAATGCCTCAGGCAAAGCACCCTAACCTACTTAATTCTGGCATACGGCCTTCTTCGACTACACTCATGATCCAAGTTCACGTTCGGCAAGACCTCTATCATGGTCAAAGCCAAGTTGCACCCCCACGTTTTGAAGTAGCATACCCTGCTACTCATCTTACTTTTGCAAGTTTTTTTTACCCCTCTTCACCCTCCTACCTTCCTGCACCACCATTCTTTCGTCTGAAGCAACTCTTATATGGAAACCTGTAAGTCATATTGGAACACACCTTCTGAAGCCTTATCCAAGCCTTCACTACCTAACCATCCTTATGAGAATTTTTTGCTCAAAACCGCTTGTCTCCAACGTCTCTCAACATCT
This sequence comes from Staurois parvus, assembly GCF_062004578.1. Taxonomy (NCBI): domain Eukaryota; kingdom Metazoa; phylum Chordata; class Amphibia; order Anura; family Ranidae; genus Staurois; species Staurois parvus. The sequence goes on from NW_028318882.1 coordinate 575,724, forward strand.
CAAGAAACGATTAACCTACCTCACTAACCAACTCAGTGATCCCCAAGCTGATTAATATCACATCTCTTAATGTTCGTGGCTTAAACTCTCCGTTTAAGAGATCAATGCTACGGAAAGAGACCTGCGCTCTCCAGGCTGATGTTCTCTTCCTACAGGAGATGCACTTCGCATCTGTCAAGACCCCCAAGCTGATCTTACATCGATTCTCTCACATATACATGGCTAACAATCCCAAAAAAAGAAATGGTGTCATCACAGCTATCAGAGATTCTGCACAATTCCAGCTCATCTCTGACGCAGCAGACCCTCAAGGTCGTTTCCGTATCCTAGTATGTAAAATTAATGAGATCCCATATACTCTAGTCAACGTCTATGGCCCTAACAACAAACAGATGAAATTCTACAAAAAACTCTACTCTATCATCTCCTCTCAACAACAAGGTAGACTCATTATCGGAGGTGATTTCAATGTCATCGGAAACCCGATCCTGGACTCTTCCTCGCTCAAACGTCCTCCTAAACAGAGCTTTAACAGCTTTTTACATGCCCATGACCTGTACGATATTTGGCGATGTCAACATGGCACGGAAAAAGATTACACATACTATTCTCCTCCCCACCTCTCCTACTCTAGAATTGACTTCTTTCTTACAGATAAATGGACTCTACAACATGCAGCTTCTTCCAAGATCTGCACTATAACCTGGACGGACCACGCTCCAATCAACATAACCCTAGACGACAATCAACACGCATCACTCCCTCGCATCTGTAGACTGAACTCAATGATCCTAAAAAACCCTGACAACCAAAAATACCTGTCAGAAGCCCACAAAGTTTTTTTTTAATACAATGATACTCCTGACATATCTATCACCACACTGTGGCCCACTTACAAAGCATATATGAGAGGTATTCTTATCCAACTTAATTCACGCATAAATAGGACCAGATCACAACAAATTGATCAACTCTTAACATCCATAAAACTTAAAGAACAATCCAATAAAAAGATTCCCACTCTCTCCACATCTCTGTCCCTCACCTCAGACAGAAACAAGCTCTGTATACTTCTACTGCACAATTATGACCTTAACCTACAAAAAACAAAAGCACGATTCTACTTCCTAGCTAATAAAGCGAACTCACTCCTATCCAAAACAATTTAAACAAAAACGTCTTAAATCTAAAATTTCTTTAATCCGGCACCCTACAACACAATCCGCTCTTACGAATCCGCAAGATATAGCTAATGCGTTTGCTGATTGCTTCACAACACTATACAACATCAAAGACGATCCAAACACAACTCAACCAACACTCACTTCCATACAAACATTTTTAAACAATACGAACCTTCCCCATATCACACCAACGCAACTCGAGTCAATATCTACTTCAATATCCCTCATGGAAATAGAAAAAAATATTAAATCACTACCTCTCAATAAATCCCCAGGTATTGATGGCTTCACTAATGAATTTTATAAAACTTTTGCCCCGACATTAGCTCCATATCTCTCTATTCTTTTTAACCATGTTTCTTCTGCAGGTACATTTCTGAAAGAAATATTACAATCCATAATTACAACCATCCCAAAACCAGGCAAAGACCCCCAATTAGTCCAAAACTACAGACCAATTTTGCTATTAAATACTGACATCAAACTCTACGCCAAAATAATAGCTCGAAGACTACTTCCCCTCTTACCTATATTAATCCACCCAGACCAAGTAGGATTCATCCCAGGTCACCAAGCCCCAGACGCAACCAGGAGACTCTTATCCCTCCTCCACATAATAGACACCACCAAACAACCTAGACGCAGAAAAAGCATTTGACCGTATCCACTGGCAATTTATGAAATCAACACTACGGAAACTGGGAATCATGGGCTGGATGCTTTCTGCAATCCTCTCGCTCTATTCTAACCCTTCAGCTAGAGTGTTAACAGATGACACACTCTCACAACCCTTTCTCATTTCCAATGGCACGAGGCAAGGTTGCCCCTTGTCTCCTATAATATTCACCTTACTCATCAAACCTTTAGCTGCAAACCTCAGAGCTGACCCGTCCTTCACAGGAATCTCCCACCTTGATAGAGAATACAAAATTAGCCTTTTTGCAGATGACATCATATTAATGATAACTAATCCACACAAATCACTTCTTGCGATTCGCTCGCATCTTCAAACATATTCAGACGTTTCATACTATAAACTCAATGAACCCAAATCTTCCATCTTAAATCTCCATACACCCACCAAAATCCAACAAAAGCTAACTAAACAGTTTCCCTTTTCTTGGGAAAAACATCACATTCCCTACTTGGGAATAAAACTCACTCCTTCTATAAATAAACTATGAGTCAAACCATAAACTACTACTTGAATCTATCCCACGGGAACTCACAAATCTGCGCACCTCAACATTATCGAAATTAGGAAGGATAGCAACTCTAAAAATGTATATATTTCCCAAAATTCTATATATATTCCACACACTTCCTATTCCTATCCCCAATACTTTTTTTTACCAAACTACAAGCGATACTTTGCGCTAGTAAATGTGTATAAATATATAAATATATATAAAGAAATCATCAAATCATAAGTCCAGAAAAAATATATATATATGCCAATACCACAAAAAAATAAATAAAAAAACTTTTAAGTGCAAAAAACTTTTGTGCAAAAAAAGTGTCTAAATATGAAAAATTTCACCAAAAAAACCTTGATAATATAATGGCAGATCATCCATAAATATATCTTCAGAAACGGAAACTCTGCAACACACCGATCCTCATCGATCGAAATAACAGGATGAAAAACTTTGTAGTCAATCGAAAATCCACTTCTCCAATAGATAAAGGACCACCTTCAAACGTATCCATGGAGGGAAATGCCAAGCACTCGAGAGAAACAGAAAGACTTCATGGTGCAATATTATAAAAACCAATTCCTTAATTAGATACTCATTGCACTTACTCAAGAGGTGTCCCAGCCGACACCAGCATCAACAGCATAACAGCAATCACATAAACGAGCCTGGCTACTTAGCACATGCGCAGTAGCTGGCAGCCAAAAACGTAATGACGTCACATCAGTCAAGCTCCGCCCTACGCGTTTCGTCATCGACGTCCTCATCCGCTCCGTGAGGACGTCGATGACGAAACGCGTAGGGCGGAGCTTGATTGATGTGACGTCATTACGTTTTTGGCTGCCAGCTACTGCGCATGTGCTGAGTAGCCAGGCTCGTTTATGTGATTGCTGTTATGCTGTTGATGCTGGTGTCGGCTGGGACACCTCTTGAGTAAGTGCAATGAGTATCTAATAAAGGAATTGGTTTTTATAATATTGCACCATGAAGTCTTTCTGTTTCTCTCGAGTGCTTGGCATTTCCCCCCATGGATACGTTTGAAGGTGGTCCTTTATCTATTGGAGAAGTGGATTTTCGATTAATTACAAAGTTTTTCATCCTGTTATTTCGATCGATGAGGATCGGTGTGTTGCAGAGTTTCCGTTTCTGAAGATATATTTATGGATGATCTGCCATTATATTATCAAGGTTTTTTGGTGAAATTTTTCATATTTAGACACTTTTTTTGCACAAAAGTTTTTTGCACTTAAAAGTTTTTTTATTTATTTTTTTGTGGTATTGGCATATATATTTTTTTTTTCTGGACTTATGATTTGATGATTTCTTTATATATATTTATATATTTATACACATTTACTAGCGCAAATTATTTATTTATTGGTACACTTTATATATGGTGATTTTTTGCAGCTGGTACACTATTAGTAAGTTATATAATTTTGATCATAGGCGCTATTATTAATTTTTCTTATTCTTATACAAGCGATACTTGCCAAATTCCTCTGGAACTCAAAACAACCTAGATTTACTACAAATCTCTTGATACGCCCTACATCCAGAGGAGGCACAGGCCTCCCGCATCTGAAGTCATACTACACTGCTACTCTTCTAGACCAGATCTATTTCTGGTGGCACCCCACTCGGGAAAAAATATGGTCTACTATGGAAACTACTTCATATTCCTTGAAATTATCTCGAGATATCCTGTTTGTGCCACGAATCCCTCTGACCACTACCATGCTTGACCACCCATGTATCCAGGCATCCTTACAAGCTTGGTATGATCTCTTAAATTGCATTTCGATCAAAACTACATCGTTACCTACTCCCATTACCATGCTACACCTCCTTATTCCCTCTCTAAACCTGCTAAGCAATTGGGAGAAACTTCTCTCACAACCAGTTCCATCACAAACATGGGAAAAAACCTTTACCGCTACTTATAGAGCTTCCCGATGTAATTCCCACTGGGAATCATATATAAAAATTTTACATCAATGGTACTTAACACCGGTTAGGCTTTACCTATACTATCCCCAATGCTCCTCTACTTGTTGGAGACAATGCGGAGACATAGGAACAACTCTCCATATACTTTGGACGTGCAAATCCATTAGATCATATTGGAATACTGTCTTCCAACTGATCTCAACATTAACTGAGTCTTCAGTTACACCTACCCCTGCCCTTGCATTACTGCACATCGGAATTGATCAATTCCCAAGAGATTCTGGCATCATCATTATTCACATACTAGCAGCCGCTAAGATCAATCTCACCAGATTGTGGAACTCTACCCAAACCCCCTCTCTCACTTTGCTTATAGCAGACCTCATTGTCCACTGTGATATGGAGAGAAGATCAGCCCTTAATAAGTCCTCATACCATAAATTCAAATTCCAATGGGCTAGATGGTTACGAAAACCCGAACTGTTCCATAACATGTTGATTACTTATCTGTTCGAAACTAAGAACCTTTTGCACTAGACTGGTATGTTGTTATAATCCCCTCCTATTTCCCTTCCTTTCCTTTTGCCTTTTCCCTTCCCATCCAAACCCCTATCCCTGCTTCCCCCTTTTATGTGTTTATATAGCCTACACACACAGTTACGGTTCTTTAACCCACATAATTTTCTCAGGTTATGATAAGCAATGCTCACTATGCCCCCAGCCGAAAGGTGGGGAACTTATTTTGCATACCTGTATTGTCGTTGTTATAATTTCTGGCTGAATCGTATATTGATACCATGTAGTGTTCAAAATCCTCATTAAATATTATTGAATATAAAAACAATTCCAATTTGTGTGGTCCAGTCACTCCATTCCCTATCTAGGAATTCATCTAACTCCTTCCACTGCACAGATGTTCGAGGCCAACTACAAACCACTCCTCCAATCCCTCACAAAAGAAATCCAGTCACTCAGAACATTTGGCCTTTCAAAACTAGGTCGAATTGCAACTCTAAAAATGATTGTCCTACCCAAACTTCTATTTATATTCCAAACCCTCCCTACACCAGCTCCCAAAACTTTCTTCAACAATATTCAAAAACAATTTTTTCCCAATTTTATGGGAATCAGAAAGCCCTAGATGTGTCACTAACCTTCTAATCCACCCATTCCAGAGGGGAGGAGCCGGTCTCCCATATATACACTCATACTACCTAGCTACATTACTTAATCAACTATACTGCTGGTGGCATCCATCTAAAGAAAAAATTTGGTCCCTTATAGAAGCATCTATATTCTTTCCCCTCTACCCACAAAGTCTCCTTACCAAACCCTCGATAGAACACAGTCGTACCTCTACCAAACACCCATGCATCATAGCCTCACTAACAGCATGGTCTACATTCCTCTCATACCAATCTACGGAAGCCAGTTCCATACTGATACCCATTAACGCCCTACACGCATCCATGCCTTACCTTAATTTAAACTTGTGCACAGGATGCAACATTACTCAGATTCTAGACCTCCACTCCACATAAGGCATACTACCCTTCCAGGCTCACCAACACAAATTCTTCCTTCCCACTACAGAACACTTTAACTACATGAAGATCATCCACTGTATTCACTCTGAAAAAATCCCACTTACTGCCACTATCCCAACCCCAATATTTCAATACCTGCACCAGTCCAAATACCCAGGATAGGGAATCTCCCTGTTCTACTCTTTGCTCACTAGATTCCATCCAAAATTGGGAATTAGATCCTTCTCTAACCAAACATGGAGTAAAACATACAAATCCTCCCGTTGTGCCTCACACTGGGAATCTTACCTAAAAATCCTCCACCAATGGTACTTAACTCCAATCCGCCTCTCAAAAATCTACCCCACCCAATCCCCACAGTGTTGGCATCAATGTGGAGAATTAGGCACCCTACTACATTTACTATGGTCCTGAAAATCGATTCAGTCTTTCTGGAATAGCATTTTCAAACTAATCTCAGAAGTAATAAGCTCTATCGTCCACTCAGACCCTGCCCTAGCTTTATTTCATATGCCCTTAGACACCATCCCTCCTTGGTTCTGTTGCTTAGTAATCCATATTCTATTGGCAGCTAAAAATAATATCACCAGACTTTGGAAATCGCTGATGCCCCCATCAATCATTATGGTAATTAATTATATAAATTACCAATGCGATATGGAAAAAGGATTTGCCATTGCTAACCTATCGTATCCAAAATTTGCCTCCCTATGGTCTCAATGGTCACTTAACCCCAACTGTAATGTTAAAATATGATGATGTATCCCCAATTGATTATCTCAACCTAAGCAGACTAGTTTGCTACAGATCCTTGAATTTACTTCTTTGACAGTTGTCTCTGTTGATGTCTTTTTGTCTTTCTTTTCTTACCCCTTCCTTCCCCCATACCCTCTCCTTCCCTTTATCCCCCCATGGTTCTTAGTTGTTTTGTAACTGACTGAAACTAATTCCAAACCCAATGTCTACATGAGCAACTGTACCCATTGCTATACTGGTTAAAAACTGAAACTGTTGACCTCTACCCAAATATCTGTACAGCAAGAACCACCGGGTTCCTCTGTATTTTTTCATGTTATTATACCTTTTATAAAATCTTCAATAATGATTATTTGAATAAAATACTGAACTGATCAAGGGGCTAACAGGCCCAGACCAGAAACTCAAGGGTGTGGTCAGCCAGGAATACATTTTCCGCTGGGTAGGGATAGCAAGATAAAGCTGCGATAACAATTAGGATCCTGACTCTGAGGGAGAAACCAGCATGAATAATATTAGCAATATCAAAAATACCCAGGATAGGGTACAGAAAGAAATGAGAGAAAAGCTCACTTAGGATGAAAAGGTAATCATTAGCACAAACAAAGCAACTGGAAGCTCAACACCCCTTAGCCATTGCTACATCTCCATGTGTCAGCCTCTGAGGGCCCAGTCTTCACTTCACTGTGGAAAGGATCCATATCCCACGGAGTCAGACATCCATAGGAAGATAGGACCCTTAACCACTCACTTGACCCCAGGAAGAGAGATCTATCCTTTTAGTCAGGGTAGGAGCCACCATGAATGGGACAACATCAATCTTGCACAGTAATCTCATGACAAGTAACCCCTCTCTGCCCCCCCCCCTCCAAAATCCCTGTAAATAGCAAGAAGGGTCAGGTATATCCTTTCCACAACCACCCCTAGTCGGGACACCGAGCTGAGAACTCACACATATAGTGGTAGTAGTGTAGTACAGAGACTCAGGGCCCCAGCAGGGAGAATCCCCCACCAGAGGCCACAGGGTCACAGCAATTGTAGTCTCCAGCACAGAGAACCGTGTTTCCATGTTTGGTAATCACCAAAAGGGAGCAGCTCGAGGACTGCCATGTGATGCAACAAGTCTGTGGAAGGGAGTGAGAGTCCCTGATAGTTAAACTCGGCCCCTGTTTGTTAAAGATAGTGGGGCCAGACAACTCCACTGGTAGTAAATGGTATGTGGGTCAGTCAGTGTTCATCTGAGGTAAATAACCTGAAGACCATGGGTCAAGGCATCTCATCAGGAGGAGGGGTAAAAGAGGATGACTCCGAGATGATAAGGGCTGTAAAGCAGAGCTGTAGATTAGGCGATTGTTTCTTTGGAGCCCTGATCATCCACCACAGATGGCATCCGGTGATTGGGGTTAGCCCTCTCAGTGGCCAGAAAATGGGCTCTCCTGGTGCTGTCTGTTGGAAGTTCATCTTACTGCCAGGTGTCGGGGAGTTGAAACTCCCAGTACCACTCTGGAATGTCCACCAGAGGAATTTTTAGCACCTCATAGATTGATGGCAATTCCTCTGGGTTTCAGAGGACATAAGTGGGGCCCCTGCATGAGGCAGACAGGCTAAAGGGGAATTGCCATTTGTTTGTAATCCGGTGATCACGGAGATGTTTTTGAAGATCTGTATGGTTGGTCCATTATAGGTTAGCATTTCTTTCTCTCTAGCCCTCTGCATCACCTAATCTTTCATACGATAGCTCACGAAACAACAGATAACGTCCCTTGGTGGGTCAGTGTCTCTCCTGCGGGGTCTGGGTGCCCTATATGCTTGTGCCAGCTCCACCAGGGTGTCCCGAGGTCTTTCAGGAGCTCATTGAAGAGGGTATGCATGGCTTGTAAAATTTAATCATGTTCTATGGTGTCAGAGAGACCTCTCACCCACACATTCTTCCATGGACCCCTATTGTACAGGTCTTCGATATGCTTCTGCATATCAATTAAATGTAGATTGTGGCGACAGGTCATCTGTTGTATGTCCGAAATGGTGGAATCATGTTGCCCGACCTGGTCCTCCACAGCTTCCACATGGGCTGCCACCGAGTATAAGTCAGATTTGAGGTCAGCAATAGCTGCTGAGAAGGTGGATTTAATGTCGCAGGAAATACCCTGGAGGTCTGTCATCTTAGGGTTCACCTGCCACATTCTGATCAGTCATGGGAGAGTGGCTTGGAGGAGTGGAGGTGGCCGTTGAACCCTGCAACTGCTCTGCTGGAGATCGGAGGGTCGTGTGTGGAAAATTTCAGTCAAGTTGTGCCCAAGTTGTGAGTGGGGAATCTTAGTAGCGGAGGGGTACCTTGCAACCTTGCCCATATGTTAATTTGGGATTGCAGCTGGAATCTCCCGTTAGAGCCGTAGCTCTTCTAGCATGCGACCATCTTCTTTTTCGGTCAAGCCACGCCCCCCTCTATTTTTTATTTTTACCTACAGGTAAGCATATAATAAATCTTACCTGTTGATGTGACATTGATGCTATTTGAGTGCCAGAGAGTGTAAAGTCACACTACATGAACAGAACTGTCATACTTTTCTATAAGCCATAAAATGCGACTTTGGACACATAAAACTTCCTGCCCTACTTTGATGTGAATTTGATGTGACTTTGATGCTATTTAAGTACCAGAGAGTGTAAAGTCACATCTGAGTCACACTACAGGAACAGAACTGTCATACTTTCCTATTAGCCAAAAAAAAAGCACCAAAAACGCAACACTTGCGTTTCTAGTGCTGGTCCATTGAAGTCTATTACATGCAAAATGCAATCTGCTGTGGCAACAAAGGCCCTGACCCTTTCCAAAAAATGCATCGGTTCAGAATGCACAGATGTGAACTAGATCCATAGCAAATCATGATAAATAGGCTGTAGTGCATTTCTTCAAAATGCACTAAAAAAAAAAGCATAGGTGTGAACCAAGGCTGAGAGGCATTCTTACTGCTCCAGAAGAATTGTAATTTATAAACATGATTGAAATCATACGACTATCAAGCAAATATATTAGAAATGACTTTAGTGGGAAATTGACAATATACTGTATGTTTCTTGGATAGGGTGTTGTTGTTTGTTTACTCATTGGGGAAATTAGCTTTCATTACCTTTCAGCTGACAGCAGTTATTGGAGAGGAAGAGCAAGAAAACTAAGAATCGATGATGGATTCAAAAGAACAGAAATTGAAGTGAAATCTCCATGGACAATAGGTAAAGGTGGAATTCTTACTATGGGAATAATTTCCTCAGTACAGGAAGTAAGGGAAGATCTCCCAAATGGGAAAATAAGAGAGTAATTCAAATCTGACAGATGTTCTATCCCCTCTCCTTTCTATCCCAACAACAAAAAATTGTTTTGGTTGGTGTTCTACTGTAGATTATCCTGTGGTAATATATATGCTGTTTTGCAATAATCTTTTATTAAGGACATAGTAAGAGCAGGGGCGGACTGACAACTCATGGGACCCCCGGGCAATAGGGGATCATGGGGCCCCGGGGTCTTCATCCACTCTCAAACCACACCCAAAAAAGCCTATGAAAAAGCCTATGAAAGGTACCAGGGGCATCTCATGGGGCCCCCTACTGACCCCGGGCCCTCGGGCAGTTCCCGAGTGCCTGAATGGTCAGTCCGCCCCTGGGTAGGAGTTAAACCCACATGAATTCACATTACTAAGTCCTAGAAGTGTTGCCACTTCTTAACACAGTTACTGTAAAAAGTCCTGGCAAATATTTTAATGAAAAGGTGAATTCCAGTGCATTAAAAGAAAATAAGAGTCAATTTTATATGCACTGTAGTTTATGAACACTATTTCTTATTTTGGAAAGCATAAGATGATGACAAAGAAAAACTTTAGGCATTCTGGATAACAAAATCCCAAATGTATTTGTGTATTTATTTCTGAAATTAACAAGTAGCTGACTAGTACTATATTTCTATGAATATAGAAAAAGAAGCATCCAAAACAACTACTAGTATTGTTAAACCATGTTATTTATACGACCTCTTTCTACTTTTCTCCTACATTATCTATTTTCATGTTTTTTTAATAAGAAAGTGTTATTGTCTTGTTTATGTATTTATGGTTTAAACACAGCAGCAGAGGAGCAATCTAGGTAGTGCAAGGGTGAAATTTTTATTGCAGATTTCTATGCTTTAATATTACTAGCAATAATATCAGGACCTCTTCCAAATATAAGATCACAGTGGGTTTTTTTTACCTGCTGTGCAGTTGAAAACAAATCTAATAAAGAGAGAATTAACATTTCAGCACCCATCAACATTTCATTTTTCAGTTGTGCCATTTGTGATTTCATTATCTTCCTGAACTTGTGGAATGCAGTAACTTTGGTTAAAGTGGTTGTTAATCCTTACATACACCCAATGAATTAAATGGCCTCAGTTGAGATGAGGCCAGATCCTCCTATGAAAGTTTTACAGGGGCATATTTACCACAAGGCAAACAAGGCACTTGCCTAGGGTGGACGTTTTTAGGGGGGTAGCACCTCCCCCCCAGAAAAACAGGTGAAAGAAGGGACACGCTCTGCATGGGAACCATGTGGGATCTGAGGGAGGCTGCGGCTGCTTGATGGTGTATGTAGAGCCTGACTCTCGTTCCTGGGGATGTCTGGAGCTGTGAAGGTGAGTGTCAGGAATGGGCTCACCTGCTGTGTGGGCTGCAGTATCGGTGTTTGCCAGCGGGTGCTTTCAGCAGCCAGGATCTCACTCCTGCAATCAAGCCATCACCTGAGGCTGATTGCAGGAGGTATATTTAAGCAGCACCAGGCCTGCAATTGGTGCCTTGGTGTTGTCCCATGAGCCCCTGTATCTTGTTCCTGATTGTCCTGTACTCCTGATAGCCTTGCTGCCGACCCTGCTTGATCCTGACCTTGCTGACTTCTCCTGCTCTGACCCCTGGCTCGTTTGACTACTCTTCTGAATATCCCTATTGATCTGAACTCCTGTTACCGAACCCGGCGAGTGACCCGACTACTCTTTGCCTGCTGCCTTGTACAGTGCTGTCCCCACTGTTACCGACCCGGCCTGTCTGACCACGCTTGCTACTCTGCCATCCATCCGTACTCCACGGACCTATCTGCCTCTTCACGTCAGGCTCTTACCAGTGTATACCTCTGGTGGATCCCTCTACCACAGGTGGGTGTACTCAGGGGCCATGACCTGGTCACTGTCTGCTCCAAGTCCATCCCCACCATCAGGGGCCCTGGTGAACAAGCAGACTGGGGCTTAGACTCCGCGCTCTGGGGAATCCTGTCCTGTGGATTGCTAGAGGTACCGCCAGGCAGTATCTGACAGAACCATATGGCCTACCTGACCATTCCACCTCTTCAGCCCTGACTACGCCTGTGTTCCTGCACATACTGATATTAGTGGAAGTTTGGTTTTGTTACTGTGCATTTTTGTATATTTGGGCGGCTAACAATAAATTATATTGTTATTACTAGAGATGAGCGAAGTATTAAAAAATTCGATTCGACTGATTCGGCGAATTCGTGGAAAAATTTTGATTCGAGTCGAATATATTCGCTGTGAATTTAACTTAAAAAAGGGTGTTTCTAGGCTTCAGAGAGACTTAATATTAGTGCAGAACACTGTACCTTTAATTTAAATGCCCTTGGAGTCTGCTGGGGAAGAGAAATAATACTGTCAGTCAGTATGACATGCAGATGAGTGCCGTCGATCTTAGAATCACCGCACACTTCACTCATTTGGGCAGTCACGGGGCCAAAACCAGAGTGTGGAGCCACAGTGTGGCGGTGGAGGCAGCAGCAATGGGAGGCCATACAGCACCCTATGACAAAAATGGAAACCACGAGCAGTGTGAGGAGACCTGAAAGTGGCACATGGCAGAGTGTGGCGATAGAGACAGCAGCAATGGGAGGCCGTACAGGGACCCATGACACACTCTGGACCTGGCAGCAGCATGAGGAGGCGGTACAGGGGCCCATGACAGATTACGGGCCTGGCAGCAGCATGAGGAGTCGGTACGGGGGCCCATGGCAGATTACGGGCCTGGCAGCAGCAAAGGGAGGCCGTACAGGGACCCATGACACACTCTGGACCTGGCAGCAGCATGGGGAGGCGGTACAGGGGCCCATGACAGATTACGGGCCTGGCAGCAGCATGAGGAGTCGGTACGGGGGCCCATGACACACTCTGGACCTGGCAGCAGCATGAGGAGGCGGTACAGGAGCGCATGACAGATTACGAGCCTGGCAGCAGCAACTTGGACAGGAGGACGTTCAGCTTCTGCACCGTCGGGTGCGTGCTCGCAAACTGTTGTCTCTTGGAAACGGATTCCAAGAAAGACTGCTGACGGAATCCGTGAAGAGGAGTAGCAGGAGAAGGAGCATCTGAACGAGCGGAATATGCCAACAAGTGACAACAGGGGCCCATGACAGATTACGGGCCTGGCAGCAGCATGAGGAGTCGGTACGGGGGCCCATGGCAGATTAGGGGCCTGGCAGCAGCTATGGGAGGCCCGTAATCTGCCAGCACCCTATGACAAAAAATGGAACCCACCAGTAATGTGAGGAGACCTGAAAGTGGCACATGGCAGAGTGTGGCGATGGAGACAGCAGCAATGGGAGGCCGTACAGGGACCCATGAGAGACTCTGGACCTGGCAGCAGCATGAGGAGGCGGTATAGGGGCCCATGGCAGATTAGGGGCCTGGCAGCAGCTATGGGAGGCCCGTAATCTGCCAGCACCCTATGACAAAAAATGGAACACACCAGCAGTGTGAGGAGACCTGAAAGTGGCACATGGCAGAGTGTGGCGATGGAGACAGCAGCAATGGGAGGCCGTACAGGGACCCATGAGAGACTCTGGACTTGGCAGCAGCATGAGGAGGCGGTATAGGGGCCCATGGCAGATTAGGGGCCTGGCAGCAGCTATGGGAGGCCCGTAATCTGCCAGCACCCTATGACAAAAAATGGAACACACCAGCAGTGTGAGGAGACCTGAAAGTGGCACATGTTTGGGGCATGATTCATGGCGGATTTAGTCAGTTGTGTCAGGAACTGGTGGTTTGAAATCCAGACTAATCCACGCCTGATTCATTTTCACAAACGTGAGTCTCTCCACACTTTGGGTGGACAGTCGTGTCCTCCGCGGAGTTGCAATACCTCCTGCCGCACTAAACACGCGCTCCGATGCCACACTACTGGCCGGGCATGACAGCCTTTCAAGGGCAAATTCAGCTAGTTGGGGCCAAAGGTCAAGTTTCGTTGCCCAGTAGTCAAGGGGATTGTCTACCTCGGTTGGCAGGGTGCTGTCCAAGTAGGCCTAAGCCTGTTGTTTGAGGTCCTGCTCCAGGTCCACCTGATGCTGCTGCTGCTGTGGCTGGTTAGTAGTTTCCTCACTGCGCTGGTGAAGAAAGCTACTCATCATCGACTGCAGACTGAGGCAGCCGCTGCTGGTGGAGCTGCCACTGCTCCTACCACCCCACCCCTCCCCTGCTGCCATGGCAGCGGAACGCGAGCGCACAGGGCACACAGTGTCTGAGGATGGACGTTGGCGCAGACAGGCAGAGACCAGCTGACTACATAGGTGGTTTTTATAGTACGTTATTTTGGCCTCCCTCTCAGCAGGTGTGAAAAAGGCCACCATTTTTGAACGGTAGCGAGGGTCCAACAAGGTGGACAGCCAAAAGTCATCCCTCTGTCTGATGGTTATTATTCGGCTGTCGCTACGCAAGCAACCGAGCATGCTATGGGCCATTTGTGCCAAGGAATGCGAGGGACTCCCTGCCTCCATCTCCACAGCATACTGCCACGGTGCGTCTGGGTCCTCTGTCTCCTCTTCCTCCTCCTCTACCAGATGCTCCTGCTCCTCCACTCCTGTCCGCTGAGTGGAAAAACCACCCATTTCACTCAATAATTCCTGAGCACCAATGTCCTCCTCTACCTCCTCCTCTTCTTCCTGTCCTGCCCCCACAGGGGTCATGTGGCGTTGAGATCTATGCGCCACGTCTACCGCACCCTGACCAGCCATTGTTAACAGCATTTGTTCCAGGACGTGCAACAGAGGAATGACGTCGTTCATCCCATAGTCCTGCCAACTCACGAATAGCGTGGCCTCCTCAAAGGGCCTGAGCAAGCGCAGGTGTCACGCATGAGCTGCCAATGGCTGACATCTAAGTTACACAGGGAGTACCTTTATCCGCTTTTAACATCAGGAAATCTGTGATGGCCTTTTGCTGTTCGTAAAGGCGGTCTAACATATGTAGGGTTGAATTCCACCTTGTTGCAACGTCACAGCATGAGGAGGCGGTACGGGAACCATGGCAGATTACGGGACTGGCAGCAGCAATGGGAGGCACGTAATCTGCCAGCACCCTATGTCAAAAAATTCAACACACCAGCAGTGTGTGAGGAGACCTGAAAGTGGCACATGGCAGAGTGTGGCGATGGAGACAGCAGCAATGGGAGGCCGTACAGGGACCCATGAGAGACTTTGGACCTGGCAGCAGCATGAGGAGGCGATATATAGGGGCCTATGGCAGATTAGGGGCCTGGCAGCAGCTATAGGAGGCCCGTAATCTGCCAGCACCCTATGTCAAAAAATTCAACACACCAGCAGTGTGAAGAGACCTGAAAGTGGCACATGGCAGAGTGTGGCGATGGAGACAGCAGCAATGGGAGGCCGTACAGGGACCCATGACAGACTCTGGACTTGGCAGCAGCATGAGGAGGCGGTATATAGGGGCCTATGGCAGATTAGGGGCCTGGCAGCAGCTATAGGAGGCCCGTAATCTGCCAGCACCCTATGTCAAAAAATTCAACACACCAGCAGTGTGAGGAGACCTGAAAGTGGCACATGGCAGAGTGTGGCGATGGAGACAGCAGCAATGGGAGGCCGTACAGGGACCCATGACAGACTCTGGACTTGGCAGCAGCATGAGGAGGCGGTATATAGGGGCCCATGGCAGATTAGGGGCCTGGCAGCAGCTATAGGAGGCCCGTAATCTGCCAGCACCCTATGTCAAAAAATTCAACACACCAGCAGTGTGAGGAGACCTGAAAGTGGCACATGGCAGAGTGTGGCGATGGAGACAGCAGCAATGGGAGGCCGTACAGGGACCCATGACAGACTCTGGACTTGGCAGCAGCATGAGGAGGCGGTATATAGGGGCCTATGGCAGATTAGGGGCCTGGCAGCAGCTATAGGAGGCCCGTAATCTGCCAGCACCCTATGTCAAAAAATTCAACACACCAGCAGTGTGAGGAGGCCTGAAAGTGGCACATGGCAGAGTGTGGCGATGGAGACAGCAGCAATGGGAGGCCGTACAGGGACCCATGACAGACTCTGTACTTGGCAGCAGCATGAGGAGGCGGTATATAGGGGCCTTTGGCAGATTAGGGGCCTGGAAGCAGCTATAGGAGGCCCGTAATCTGCCAGCACCCTATGTCAAAAAATTCAACCCACCAGCAGTGTGAGGAGACCTGAAAGTGGCACATGGTAGAGTGTGGCGATGGAGACAGCAGCAATGGGAGGCCGTACAGGGACCCATGACAGACTCTGGACTTGGCAGCAGCATGAGGAGGCGGTATATAGGGGCCTATGGCAGATTAGGGGCCTGGCAGCAGCTATGGGAGGCCCGTAATCTGCCAGCACCCTATGTCAAAAAATTGAACACACCAGCAGTGTGTGAGGAGACCTGAAAGTGGCACATGGCAGAGTGTGGCGATGGAGACAGCAGCAATGGGAGGCCGTACAGGGACCCATGAGAGACTCTGGACTTGGCAGCAGCATGAGGAGGCGGTATAGGGGCCCATGGCAGATTAGGGGCCTGGCAGCAGCTATGGGAGGCCCGTAATCTGCCAGCACCCTATGTCAAAAAATTCAACACACCAGCAGTGTGAGGAGACCTGAAAGTGGCTCATGGCATGAGACACTGTGGACCTGGCAGCAGCATGAGGAGGCGGTACAGGGGCCCATGGCAGATTAGGGGCCTGGCAGCAGCTATAGGAGGCCCGTAATCTGCCAGCACCCTATGTCAAAAAATTCAACACACCAGCAGTGTGTGAGGAGACCTGAAAGTGGCACATGGCAGAGTGTGGCGATGGAGACAGCAGCAATGGGAGGCCGTACAGGGACCCATGAGAGACTCTGGACTTGGCAGCAGCATGAGGAGGTGGTATAGGGGCCCATGGCAGATTAGGGGCCTGGCAGCAGCTATGGGAGGCCCGTAATCTGCCAGCACCCTATGTCAAAAAATTCAACACACCAGCAGTGTGAGGAGACCTGAAAGTGGCTCATGGCATGAGACACTGTGGACCTGGCAGCAGCATGAGGAGGCGGTACAGGGGCCCATGGCAGATTAGGGGCCTGGCAGCATCTATAGGAGGCCCGTAATCTGCCAGCACCCTATGTCAAAAAATTCAACACACCAGCAGTGTGTGAGGAGACCTGAAAGTGGCACATGGCAGAGTGTGGCGATGGAGACAGCAGCAATGGGAGACCGTACAGGGACCCATGACAGACTCTGGACTTGGCAGCAGCATGAGGAGGCGGTATATAGGGGCCTATGGCAGATTAGGGGCCTGGCAGCAGCTATAGGAGGCCCGTAATCTGCCAGCACCCTATGTTCATTTTCACAAACGTGAGTCTCTCCACACTTTGGGTGGACAGTCGTGTCCTCCGCGGAGTTGCAATACCTCCTGCCGCACTAAACACGCGCTCCGATGCCACGCTACTGGCCAGGCATGACAGCCTTTCAAGGGCAAATTCAGCTAGTTGGGGCCAAAGGTCAAGTTTCGTTGCCCAGTAGTCAAGGGGATTGTCTACCTCGGTTGGCAGGGTGCTGTCCAAGTAGGCCTAAGCCTGTTGTTTGAGGTCCTGCTCCAGGTCCACCTGATGCTGCTGCTGCTGCTGCGGCTGGTTAGTAGTTTCCTCACTGCGCTGGTGAAGAAAGCTACTCATCATCGACTGCAGACTGAGGCAGCTGCTGCTGGTGGAGCTGCCACTGCTCCTACCACCCCTCCCCTGCTGCCATGGCAGCGGAACGCGAGCGCACAGGGCCCACAGTGTCTGAGGATGGACGTTGGCGCAGACAGGCAGAGACCAGCTGACTACATAGGTGGTTTTTATAGTACGTTATTTTGGCCTCCCTCTCAGCAGGTGTGAAAAAGGCCACCATTTTTGAACGGTAGCGAGGGTCCAACAAGGTGGACAGCCAAAAGTCATCCCTCTGTCTGATGGTTATTATTCGGCTGTCGCTACGCAAGCAACCGAGCATGCTATGGGCCATTTGTGCCAAGGAATGCGAGAAACTCCCTGCCTCCATCTCCACAGCATACTGCCACGGTGCGTCTGGGTCCTCTGTCTCCTCCTCCTCCTCCTCTACCAGATGCTCCTGCTCCTCCACTCCTGTCCGCTGAGTGGAAAAACCACCCATTTTACTTAATAATTCCTGAGCACAAATGTCCTCCTGTACCTCCTCCTCTTCTTCCTGTCCTGCCCCCACAGGGGTCATGTGGCGTTGAGATCTGTGCGCCACGTCTACCGCACCCTGACCAGCCATTGTTAACAGCATTTGTTCCAGGACGTGCAACAGAGGAATGACGTCGTTCATCCCATAGTCCTGCCGACTCACGAATAGCGTGGCCTCCTCAAAGGGCCTGAGCAAGCGCAGGTGTCACGCATGAGCTGCCAATGGCTGACATCTAAGTTACACAGGGAGTACCTTTATCCGCTTGTAACATCAGGAAATCTGTGATGGCCTTTCGCTGTTCGTAAAGGCGGTCTAACATGTGTAGGGTTGAATTCCACCTTGTTGCAACGTCGCAGATCAGGCAATGCTGTGGAATTTCGTTCTGCCGCTGCAGCTCAAGGAGGGTGTGCTTTGCGGTGTAGGAATGGCTGAAATGCATGCAAAGTTTACGTGACATTTTAAGGATGTCTTGCAGTGGGATGGTGGATTTTAGGAACCGCTTGACAACCAGATTGAACACGTGAGCCATGCATGGCGCATGGCACAACCTTACTTGACGCAGAGCAGACACCATGTTCTTTCCGTTGTCGGTCAACATGGTTCCGATTTTCAGTTTGCGCGGAGACAGCCATCTGTCGATTTCTCTGTTCATTACACTGAGAAGTTCCTCCCTGGACCTGGCAGCAGCATGAGGAGGCGGTATATAGGGGCCCATGGCAGATTAGGGGCCTGGCAGCAGCTATGGGAGGCCCGTAATCTGCCAGCACCCTATGTCAAAAAATTCAACACACCAGCAGTGTGTGAGGAGACCTGAAAGTGGCAAATGGCAGAGTGTGGCGATGGAGACAGCAGCAATGGGAGGCCGTACAGGGACCCATGACAGACTCTGGACCTGGCAGCAGCATGAGGAGGCGGTATATAGGGGCCTATGGCAGATTAGGGGCCTGGCAGCAGCTATAGGAGGCCCGTAATCTGCCAGCACCCTATGTCAAAAAATTCAACACACCAGCAGTGTGAGGAGACCTGAAAGTGGCACATGGCAGAGTGTGGCGATGGAGACAGCAGCAATGGGAGGCCGTACAGGGACCCATGACAGACTCTGGACTTGGCAGCAGCATGAGGAGGCGGTATATAGGGGCCCATGGCAGATTAGGGGCCTGGCAGCAGCTATAGGAGGCCCGTAATCTGCCAGCACCCTATGTCAAAAAATTCAACACACCAGCAGTGTGAGGAGACCTGAAAGTGGCACATGGCAGAGTGTGGCGATGGAGACAGCAGCAATGGGAGGCCGTACAGGGACCCATGACAGACTCTGGACTTGGCAGCAGCATGAGGAGGCGGTATATAGGGGCCTATGGCAGATTAGGGGCCTGGCAGCAGCTATAGGAGGCCCGTAATCTGCCAGCACCCTATGTCAAAAAATTCAACACACCAGCAGTGTGAGGAGACCTGAAAGTGGCATATGGCAGAGTGTGGCGATGGAGACAGCAGCAATGGGAGGCCGTACAGGGACCCATGACAGACTCTGTACTTGGCAGCAGCATGAGGAGGCGGTATATAGGGGCCTTTGGCAGATTAGGGGCCTGGCAGCAGCTATAGGAGGCACGTAATCTGCCAGCACCCTATGTCAAAAAATTCAACACACCAGCAGTGTGAGGAGACCTGAAAGTGGCACATGGAAGAGTGTGGCGATGGAGACAGCAGCAATGGGAGGCCGTACAGGGACCCATGACAGACTCTGGACTTGGCAGCAGCATGAGGAGGCGGTATATAGGGGCCTATGGCAGATTAGGGGCCTGGCAGCAGCTATGGGAGGCCCGTAATCTGCCAGCACCCTATGTCAAAAAATTCAACACACCAGCAGTGTGAGGAGACCTGAAAGTGGCACATGGCAGAGTGTGGCGATGGAGACAGCAGCAATGGGAGGCCGTACAGGGACCCATGAGAGACTCTGGACTTGGCAGCAGCATGAGGAGGCGGTATAGGGGCCCATGGCAGATTAGGGGCCTGGCAGCAGCTATGGGAGGCCCGTAATCTGCCAGCACCCTATGTCAAAAAATTCAACACACCAGCAGTGTGAGGAGACCTGAAAGTGGCTCATGGCATGAGACACTGTGGACCTGGCAGCAGCATGAGGAGGCGGTACCGGGGCCCATGGCAGATTAGGGGCCTGGCAGCAACTATAGGAGGCCCGTAATCTGCCAGCACCCTATGTCAAAAAATTCAACACACCAGCAGTGTGTGAGGAGACCTGAAAGTGGCACATGGCAGAGTGTGGCGATGGAGACAGCAGCAATGGGAGGCCGTACAGGGACCCATGACAGACTCTGGACTTGGCAGCAGCATGAGGAGGCGGTATATAGGGGCCTATGGCAGATTAGGGGCCTGGCAGCAGCTATAGGAGGCCCGTAATCTGCCAGCACCCTATGTCAAAAAATTCAACACACCAGCAGTGTGAGGAGACCTGAAAGTGGCACATGGCAGAGTGTGGCGATGGAGACAGCAGCAATGGGAGGCCGTACAGGGACCCATGACAGACTCTGGACTTGGCAGCAGCATGAGGAGGCGGTATATAGGGGCCTATGGCAGATTAGGGGCCTGGCAGCAGCTATGGGAGGCCCGTAATCTGCCAGCACCCTATGTCAAAAAATTGAACACACCAGCAGTGTGTGAGGAGACCTGAAAGTGGCACATGGCAGAGTGTGGCGATGGAGACAGCAGCAATGGGAGGCCGTACAGGGACCCATGAGAGACTCTGGACTTGGCAGCAGCATGAGGAGGCGGTATAGGGGCCCATGGCAGATTAGGGGCCTGGCAGCAGCTATGGGAGGCCCGTAATCTGCCAGCACCCTATGTCAAAAAATTCAACACACCAGCAGTGTGAGGAGACCTGAAAGTGGCTCATGGCATGAGACACTGTGGACCTGGCAGCAGCATGAGGAGGCGGTACAGGGGCCCATGGCAGATTAGGGGCCTGGCAGCAGCTATAGGAGGCCCGTAATCTGCCAGCACCCTATGTCAAAAAATTCAACACACCAGCAGTGTGTGAGGAGACCTGAAAGTGGCACATGGCAGAGTGTGGCGATGGAGACAGCAGCAATGGGAGGCCGTACAGGGACCCATGACAGACTCTGGACTTGGCAGCAGCATGAGGAGGCGGTATATAGGGGCCTATGGCAGATTAGGGGCCTGGCAGCAGCTATAGGAGGCCCGTAATCTGCCAGCACCCTATGTCAAAAAATTCAACACACCAGCAGTGTGAGGAGACCTGAAAGTGGCACATGGCAGAGTGTGGCGATGGAGACAGCAGCAATGGGAGGCCGTACAGGGACCCATGACAGACTCTGGACTTGGCAGCAGCATGAGGAGGCGGTATATAGGGGCCTATGGCAGATTAGGGGCCTGGCAGCAGCTATGGGAGGCCCGTAATCTGCCAGCACCCTATGTCAAAAAATTGAACACACCAGCAGTGTGTGAGGAGACCTGAAAGTGGCACATGGCAGAGTGTGGCGATGGAGACAGCAGCAATGGGAGGCCGTACAGGGACCCATGACAGACTCTGGACTTGGCAGCAGCATGAGGAGGCGGTATAGGGGCCCATGGCAGATTAGGGGCCTGGCAGCAGCTATGGGAGGCCCGTAATCTGCCAGCACCCTATGTCAAAAAATTCAACACACCAGCAGTGTGAGGAGACCTGAAAGTGGCTCATGGCATGAGACACTGTGGACCTGGCAGCAGCATGAGGAGGCGGTACAGGGGCCCATGGCAGATTAGGGGCCTGGCAGCAGCTATAGGAGGCCCGTAATCTGCCAGCACCCTATGTCAAAAAATTCAACACACCAGCAGTGTGTGAGGAGACCTGAAAGTGGCACATGGCAGAGTGTGGCGATGGAGACAGCAGCAATGGGAGGCCGTACAGGGACCCATGACAGACTCTGGACTTGGCAGCAGCATGAGGAGGCGGTATATAGGGGCCTATGGCAGATTAGGGGCCTGGCAGCAGCTATAGGAGGCCCGTAATCTGCCAGCACCCTATGTCAAAAAATTCAACACACCAGCAGTGTGAGGAGACCTGAAAGTGGCACATGGCAGAGTGTGGCGATGGAGACAGCAGCAATGGGAGGCCGTACAGGGACCCATGACAGACTCTGGACTTGGCAGCAGCATGAGGAGGTGGTATAGGGGCCCATGGCAGATTAGGGGCCTGGCAGCAGCTATGGGAGGCCCGTAATCTGCCAGCACCCTATGTCAAAAAATTCAACACACCAGCAGTGTGAGGAGACCTGAAAGTGGCACATGGCATGAGACACTGTGGACCTGGCAGCAGCATGAGGAGGCGGTACAGGGGCCCATGGCAGATTAGGGGCCTGGCAGCAGCTATAGGAGGCCCGTAATCTGCCAGCAACCTATGACAAAAAAGGGAACACACCAGCAGTGTGTGAGGAAACCTGAAAGTGGCACATGTTTGAGGCATGATTCATGGCGGATTTAGTCAGTTGTGTCAGGAACTGGTGGTTTGAAATCCAGACTAATCCACGCCTGATTCATTTTCACAAACGTGAGTCTCTCCACACTTTGGGTGGACAGTCGTGTCCTCCGCGGAGTTGCAATACCTCCTGCCGCACTAAACACGCGCTCCGATGCCACGCTACTGGCCGGGCATGACAGCCTTTCAAGGGCAAATTCAGCTAGTTGGGGCCAAAGGTCAAGTTTCGTTGCCCAGTAGTCAAGGGGATTGTCTACCTCGGTTGGCAGGGTGCTGTCCAAGTAGGCCTAAGCCTGTTGTTTGAGGTCCTGCTCCAGGTCCACCTGATGCTGCTGCTGCTGCTGCTGCTGCTGCTGCTGCTGCTGCTGCGGCTGGTTAGTAGTTTCCTCACTGCGCTGGTGAAGAAAGCTACTCATCATCGACTGGAGACTGAGGCAGCTGCTGCTGGTGGAGCTGCCACTGCTCCTACCACCCCTCCCCTGCTGCCATGGCAGCGGAACGCGAGCGCACAGGGCCCACAGTGTCTGAGGATGGACGTTGGCGCAGACAGGCAGAGACCAGCTGACTACATAGGTGGTTTTTATAGTACGTTATTTTGGCCTCCCTCTCAGCAGGTGTGAAAAAGGCCACCATTTTTGAACGGTAGCGAGGGTCCAACAAGGTGGACAGCCAAAAGTCATCCCTCTGTCTGATGGTTATTATTCGGCTGTCGCTACGCAAGCAACCGAGCATGCTATGGGCCATTTGTGCCAAGGAATGCGAGAAACTCCCTGCCTCCATCTCCACAGCATACTGCCACGGTGCGTCTGGGTCCTCTGTCTCCTCCTCCTCCTCCTCTACCAGATGCTCCTGCTCCTCCACTCCTGTCCACTGAGTGGAAAAACCACCCATTTTACTCAATAATTCCTGAGCACAAATGTCCTCCTGTACCTCCTCCTCTTCTTCCTGTCCTGCCCCCACAGGGGTCATGTGGCGTTGAGATCTGTGCGCCACGTCTACCGCACCCTGACCAGCCATTGTTAACAGCATTTGTTCCAGGACGTGCAACAGAGGAATGACGTCGTTCATCCCATAGTCCTGCCGACTCACGAATAGCGTGGCCTCCTCAAAGGGCCTGAGCAAGCGCAGGTGTCACGCATGAGCTGCCAATGGCTGACATCTAAGTTACACAGGGAGTACCTTTATCCGCTTGTAACATCAGGAAATCTGTGATGGCCTTTCGCTGTTCGTAAAGGCGGTCTAACATGTGTAGGGTTGAATTCCACCTTGTTGCAACGTCGCAGATCAGGCGATGCTGTGGAATTCCGTTCTGCCGCTGCAGCTCAAGGTGGGTGTGCTTTGCGGTGTAGGAATGGCTGAAATGCATGCAAAGTTTACGTGACATTTTAAGGATGTCTTGCAGTGGGATGGTGGATTTTAGGAACCGCTTGACAACCAGATTGAACACGTGAGCCATGCATGGCGCATGGCACAACCTTACTTGACGCAGAGCAGACACCATGTTCTTTCCGTTGTCGGTCAACATGGTTCCGATTTTCAGTTTGCGCGGAGACAGCCATCTGTCGATTTCTCTGTTCATTACACTGAGAAGTTCCTCCCCTGTGTGACTACGTTCGCCTGGACCTGGCAGCAGCATGAGGAGGCGGTATAGGGGCCCATGGCAGATTAGGGGCCTGGCAGCA